>NC_061102.1:57439742-57520241 GCF_015104395.2 Macrobrachium nipponense | reverse complement strand
GGTACAGTAATGCAAACGTCCTCAGTCTCGAAAGTGCAATACTGTACTGATGTGTTCTATGGGCTCAAAACCTTCAGGATCTTCAAGAATAATAAACATGTGCTTTGGAAGATACTGAAGCAGCACCCCCCTACATCAGGTAACACGTTATACTAGGTTAGGTTAGTATCCTAGCCTGTATATGTTAGTCTTCCTTTGAGGTTGCCTTTCTTAGGTTTGGTTAGGTTGATTAAGTTAGTATGATAACCTGTAAGTTTGTCTGTCTGTAAGGGGGTACTGTCAGGTAACGTTAGGTTGGTTAAGTTAGTATGCTAACCTATATGTTAGTCTTCCTTTAAGTTTCTTTAAAGGGTTTTACACCCAGTCAGGTAACACGTTCTACTAGGTTAGGTTAGGTTAATATGGTAACCTATATGTTCATCTTCCTTTAATTTTTTTTTTTTTTTTTTACTCGAAAGCAGGTTCCATATAAAAATACTATCATTTACAGAAATAGACAGTGATGATTATAATAATGAATATTCTTGAATCTTGATAATATTTAATTCCTTATTCCTTGCGTCAACCAGTGACTTTCATCTATTGCATCATTCATACTTGCCATATATACTTGCATAACACGCGTTCTCGCATATTATGCGACCCCCAAATTTCCACCCTCAAAAAATTATTTTATCACATATCTCATGTATCATGCAAGTTAAATTTAAGAGACCAAAATCTAATGGTAGGCTAACCTCTTCCTCTTTATCTATTCCATTTTTTAGTTAGGCTAACCCCTTTTCCTCCTTGGTAGTAATGATATACTTGTTTGGAAAACGCATACAGCCAGAAACAGCTGATTTGCTGTGAACAACCAATTCGATAAAAACAGGTTTTTTTTGCTTGCATTTGAACCATCGTACGATAGCAAAAAATTACCTTAGTTACTTTTCAAATAACGTTAATGAGAATAGGACTGATATATTTTTACATTACTGGTAGTAGTCGACTTGCTACCACAATTGCTTACAAATAACCAGGCATAAATTGATTTGGATATAAGTTGGGCCCATGTTAATTTAGCAAAAGAATATTATACTAGCGTAGCCTACACTACACAGCATACTTTATACATACGTATATGGCATACTAATTATTAATTTCAGCTAATTCTCTGGGTTCAATGCACAATGGCTTATGATGATTCAGTACCAATAGAAATTGGATAACATTTAACAAGTTAGCCTCGCCTATACGATGATTACATCGTGGTACATTATCATATATATACGAATACAGTAGCCTAGCCTTCAGTATACTGATTACTACATATACGATATAATTTAGTAATTTATTAATGAAAGCCAATTTTGGAGTTTCAATGCATTCTTACTAAGACATATCAGCGAAAAAAAAAAAAAAAAAAAAAAACTGGAATCGGATTCGGACTGACATCGGCATACCTAATTGTGCAATGTCAGGCTGCTTGACGGCTACGTATATTTATGACATAAATACACAATGAATATGCATCTTTTCTGATTCTTCTAAAAAGTTATATATTACAGTATCCAATAATATTGTATGTATTCTCATATTATTATTGTATTATAACATACTAACAAAGCGGTCAATGTTTTGTTTGGAAATCAGCTGATGGCAAATACGAGTTTATTTCTCCGTATTTAAATCATTTCGGAGCGAATTGCCTTTCTCCTAGGTAGCATAAAATATCTAGATACTCTACTTATTTGAGACGAAGTAATTTGTCAATATACGACGTGTTTTAATGTCGAAATATGAATTTAATATGTCTCATGAACTAAAGTATTTTTTTCTGTTAACAGATTGCATTGAGGGCATGTTTATTGTGTAAAAATATTATGCGATTCCGTTCACTATTTTCACTTCATTTCATCGTAGTACGAACTTTACCGTTACGTTACTTATCTTTTATTGGCGTGAAAATAACAGTAAAATGTGTTCTTTGAAGACCTGAAGTTTTGATTAAAATAATTTTCTCTCAATTTTATATACGGTTGTGTTTGATGGCATAAGTTTACTGGAGTTAAGCCTTGTTGCCAATGCACGATAATAGTATTATAGCCTTACGCACTATGGATGAAAGATCGGCAAGGGCATATACTGCTGAACTTAATCTGTAAGTTTTAGTTGAAATTTAGGAAAGAATTTGATACGCTAACTACTATTATCGCACATCGGCAACGTGGATGAAACTGTCGCAAACTTCGTGGGCATGAAAAGAACACATTTTACTGTTTTCACTCCAATAACAGATAAATACGTAAAGCTCGTAGTATTCTGATGAGATAAAGTGAAAATATTGAATGGAATGTTGATATTTGTTTATGCAATAAATATGCCCTCGGCGCCATCTATTAACGAAACAGTTAACTAAATTAAATTCACAAACGATACGTTTTCAAGTGATATTTCCACTTGAAAACACCTTGTATAACATAAAATAACCTTGTGTCATATAAATAGAGTATCTTGAGATTCATTTGTGCCAACTAGAGGCAAGAAAGTCGCTCTGATTTGAGTTCAACACAGCAAAACAAACTTACTTCGAAAACGCCCTCAGTTGATTTCCTAAAACAAAACATTGATTGCTGTTTGTATTTTATAATACGTACAAGCAAATAGTAATATGAAAATACTTATACTATTATTGGATGCAGTGAAGTAAAACAAAACTTTTTAGAATATCCATGAAAAGATGCATATCTATTATGTTTGTATTTTATCATATGATACTAGTATTATGATTATTGCATACTCGAATTTTGTAAAATTAGCTCCGAAATTAGGGCTTCAAAAGTCTCATGATACTCGAGTATATATGATAATTAGTATGGGTAGATTTGTGTATATATATTTTTTTATGTATGCATTCTTTATTATGCAAAATGGGTGTCCCTGCCATAACATTTCATTGCAATATTAATTCCTTTATTAAGGGGGCCGGCCAGAACCCTATGGTGGTATAGGGCGAAAAATGCAAAGTCATGAAAAAATTCATGGAGCTTCATATGGCAATTGAGAATACGTATACGCAATATTTCGTCAAAATTCCTCTTACTTTCGTAGTTACAGGGTAATTAGTAAACATAACTCAATAAGCCTAAAACATTCATCCGTACAAGAAAATGCAATATTTCTTCTGTTATTGTAAATTTTGATAATTATTGTCAAAGAAATTGTGAGAAATGGCATCTGTAGAGATTCCTTGGGTCTCGGAGGGAAGTATCAAGTTCAAGTTAACTTTGATCAGTAGGAGCACAGACGTCAAGTAGACTACACGTTCGAATTTCACCTCTGACATTCGCTTGCTTTTTACATATGCTTATCTATGTTTCGGCAAGAATTTCATCATGCCAATGAGGAAAAGACAAGGAAAACATCTCGCTAACATAAAGATGAAGAAAATTTGTCCTAATATGATTACAGAATATCATAATATATGCGATA
The DNA here is from genome assembly GCF_015104395.2 of Macrobrachium nipponense. Lineage (NCBI taxonomy): Eukaryota > Metazoa > Arthropoda > Malacostraca > Decapoda > Palaemonidae > Macrobrachium > Macrobrachium nipponense. Next base: position 57,516,767 of record NC_061102.1, on the reverse strand, counting down.
TTAGCGTAGTTAGTGAGGAGAGAGAGGGAGGGTAGCATAGTAAGTAAACGCGGCCGTCTTCCCTGAAGCACAAGTCACACTGTCTCCAAGGGTACGATCTTTGAGCAAAGGGATCTTACTTTATGATAAATAACATGGTTTTGGTTTATTGATACCCAAAAAGGAATATGAAATTCATAATAATCATGATTTATTAACATTGTCTTTGTAAAAAGAGAGTACAACTTCGAATTTCACCTCTAGACTAGACATTCTCTTGCATATACGTTTGTTTATTTTTGTTTCGGCAAGAATTTCATCATGCCAAAACGGAAAATATTAGGAAAACATCTAGGTAACATACAGAAGAAGAAAATTCGCTGTAATAAGCCGAGTTAGTGAAGGAGAGATAGAGTGAGTTGCGTAGGAAGGAGTGCCCTGTCTTGCCTGACGCAGTGCCCCAAGCTACAATATATGAGCAAAGGGATCATCATTTATGATTAAATTATGATAAATAAAATAGTTTTGGTTTATTAATTCACAAAAAAGAAATATACATTCATAATAATCCTTATTTATTAACATTGTCGTTATAAAAATACGAAGAAAAACTTTGAACGCCCGTATCTCAAACCATAGTTATTGGCCTTCAAAATCTATCTTCTCACTTAGTTTTAAAGCTATAACATTGGAATTTGGTATATAACTGAGAAAGACGCTATAGAACAATCAAATGAAGCCCTTTTTTCCATTTTTTTTCTTTCCCTAATTTATAGGGTTTATTTATTTACCATTTTTTTCCCCCTAATTTATAGGGTTTATTTTTTTACCATTATGAAAAATTCATATCTAGCAAAAAAATTACTTAGAAAAAAAACTCATTTGATTGGAGGTCTAATCCCAGGTCTAAATATTAAATATCAAGGGAGGAGATAAAATTTGAAAAATGGTTATTTTCGGGATAAATCGCCCTGGCGTCACAAAACCAAAGGTCAGAGGCGAAAATCATATGCGGTTTGGGGATGTCCCAAGTCACCTAATTTATTAAGTGGTATAAATATCAAAGTCCTGTCCTTAAAGAATGGCATTAGCCAGCCGGCCCCCTTAATAATGTACAATATCTTTGGTTTCATGGAAATGAAAGAGTATACGTTTTTGTGAATTTACTCAACATTACTTGTAAAGTTCACATTACCCCACTCCCTAAACTAGCCTCTCTGATTTCCCATATTGTCCATCCGTTACAAGACCGTTTGTTTTAACTCAATATTGCGTTTATATTATATATATATATATATATATATATTATATATTAGTATATATACTATAATAATATATATATATATACTATATACTATATATATATATATATATACCTGTATACTAGATATATTCTCTATATATATATCTATTATATATATATATCTATCTATATATATATCTATATATATATATATATATATATATAGAAATATATATAATACTATATAAATAAATATATATACTAGAATATATATATATATATATATATATATTATATCTATAGATATATATATATATATATATACTATATATGTTCTCCCTCCCCCCCCCCAAAAAAAAAAAAAATCGCATACGTTGAAGTTATCCACCCACAATTCTTCCGACTGATCAGATCTTATCAGCAACACATTTCTGATACCTAAATTGCGTTTCATATTATTTAGCAAGAAGTATTTGCAGTGTTAACACCCAACTCTCCACATCCACAAAGGGACCGTATTTTCACCTGTATTTGTGATAGTACTTCTGTTAGGTAATCTGGGCAACCTAACGTTAATGTTGGGGAAACCTATCCATGTTCGTGGTTCATCGGGTATCTGGCCGTATCTAATTCCAAGATTCAAGATACACTTTAAAGAATCGAAGATGAGAGTCCACACGTTTGTAAAGGCTGACCATTGGCCCCTGTAAGGTAAAGTTCCCAAACTTTTAATTCTCTATTATTAGTTAGGTCAATTGTGGTTTGGTGTTAGTAAGGTTTAGTAATTATCAGGTAGAAGTGTTATTTGGGTAATTGTTATTTACCGCCATATTTCTACATAATCCTCGTCACTTTGCCAAACATACGTCTCCCTCTTTGTTACGTATACCACATTGTCTACCAGAACTCAAACATGGCGACTACCAATGTTTATGTTTCTTCGCCCCGACCGAAAACTTCAAATATTGTTCAATCGTACTATACTATGGCAGTTGACGTTTTCCTATGTTATTTTACTTGCTTTACAAGAACGTAGGTAATATTTTACTGATCGACTGAAGCCAACCTGTTATTTACCTATGAATTTGGTACATTGCACCCTTGGGTGCCGTCATGTAGTCTTCAAAGGTAAATTACAGTTTAGTTACAGCTGGCCGAATAAGTATTACTCTAAATTCCTTCAAGTCTGTCTTTATGGGGGTTATAGGGCTCCACCTCCATCAGGAACACGTTCTACTAGGTTAGGTTAGTATACTTCAAGTTTCTTTCTATAAAGGGTACGCCCCCTGGTAAGGTAACATGTTCTACTAGGTTAGGTTTGGTTAGGTTAGCATTTAACCTATATGTTAATCTTCCTTTAAGGGGGCCGGCTGGTACCCTTATATGGGGGGGTATAGGATGAAAAATGCAAAGTTTTGAAAAAATTCATGGAGCTTTGTATGGCAAGGAAGAATACGTATACGAAGTATTTTGTCAAAATTCGTCTTACTTTTGTTGTTATGGGGTAATTAGTAAACAACTCAATAAGCCAAAATCATTGATTTGTACAAGAAAATGCATTATTTCATCTGTTATTGTAAATTTTGATAATTATTGTCAAAGAAATTGTGAGCAATGACATCTGTAGAGATTCCATGAATCGCAGAAGGGAAGGGGAGTCAGCTTATATACCACTTTTCAGTGCGAGCACAAACCTCATGTAATGTACACGTTCGAGTTTCACCTCTGATAGTAACTTGCATTTACGTATGTTTTATCTTTGTTTCGGCCAGAATTTCATCGTGCCAATGAGAAAAAGCAAAACAACTTGCTAACATACAGATGAAGAAAATTCACTCTTAATATGATTACAGAAAATAATATGATTACAGAATAACATTATATACACAATATTAGCATAATTAGGGAAGAGTGAGAGGGAAGGTGTGTAGTAAGGAACGCCCCCCGTCTTGCCTGCGCGCGCACACACACACACACACAGAATGTTCCTTGTTGTTATGTGTTGCTTTTGTGTTGTTGGTGATTGGTTGGGCAGTGGTCTTGGGTTGTGGTTGTGTTCCTTTTTTTGTTGTTTTGTTGAGTTGTGGTTGTGTTCCTTGGTGGTGGTTGTGTTATGGTCCTTGGTTGTTGTGTTGTTGAGTTGTAGTCCTTGGGTGTTTTGATGTCGTGTTGTGGTCTGAGTTGTGGTTGGTATCTCTGTGACCTCGACCGGCAGGCAGCACAGGATAGCCCGGAGTATCTGGAGTGGTTGGTAAGTACATGTGTTTTGAGAGTTTTGTTTTGTGTTTTTCATTCTGTGTATAGGTATTGAGAGTTTTGTTTTGTGTTTTTCATTCTGTGTATAGGTAGGTCAATTGTCCAGCGTGTATTTTGTTGTGTAAAGAAGAAAGTGTGACTGAGGGTGAGTTGGGCAGCTGGAGCGATTAGGTTTATGTGGGGGGATTTGCCTGCTTGTTTTTTAGCTAGTGATCCCGCCACACTGCTGGATACTGTATACAAAATCACTTTAAAATATCTTTCAATACATGTTTATTTTTAATTTTTTTTTTCAAATTATTGTTGTAAAATACGGGCACTTTTCATAGCCGCTGTATGCTTTAAAATGTGACAGACATTATCGACGGAGTGTTACCCATTGAAAGTAGATCCTCATAAATGTATGCCTTTAAAATTGGAAAGAAACCTGATATAAAGGGTAACTGTGGAGCTGTCAATATCACAAAACCTTTAATTTGATTATAAAATACTACCAAGAAAATATCCTCCCTTAGTAAACAACAAGGTTGGAAGTCAAGCACAACTGGGAACTACGAATTACGAGCATCTTGAGTCAAGCACGACTGGAAATTACCAATAATAACTATTGAGCAGGCTGCAAAAGGTTTGGCAGGCAAAAGCATTGCCTGAAAAAAAAAAAAACATGTGGCACTTTATTTAATATACTACGTTTATAAATAATGTAGCTGCAATTCGTAAACCCAGCTTTCTTTCGTAAATTAAGTTCCATTCGGCATTTTAAGAAAGTGATCATGTCTGTAAAATGAAATTGGCCGACATTTTCAGAATGTAAACAAAACCAGAATGCACGCCAGATCGCTCTGTTTGTAACATAATTTGATAATATAGTAATAACATGCAATATGATTAGATACAGTAAAACAAGGGTTTTATTGAAATGAACATTATTCTCAGTGGCGTGGTTGGTATGGTATTAGCGTCCCACCTCGGTGGTTGCAGGTGCGATTCTTGGCCATTCCATTGAGGAGTGAGAGATGTGTATTTCTGGTGATAGAAGTTCACACTCGACGTGGTTCGGAAGTCACGTAAAGCCGTTGGTCCCATTGCTGAATAATCACTGGTTCCATGCAACGTAAAAGCACCATACAAACAAACAATTATTCTCAATACACAAATATCGACTCTCTCTCTCTCTCTCTCTCTCTCTCTCTCTCTCTCTCTCTCTCTCTCTCTCTCTCTCTCTCTCTCTCTCTCTCTCTCTCTCTCTTCAGATAATACTCTTGTTGGTAATTGCTGTAATTTGTTGTTTACAGTATCAAAAGTTGTATCACTAGTGATTCGCTTGAATAACCCACGGATTTTACCATTATTAGGTTACAAATGTTTTGTTTACAGTGTCTAGTTTGTCATAGTTGTGATTGTAGCCTACTAATTGATACAACTATCAACACTTCAACAGTTAGCCTATCATTAATCTCACAGCATTTTAAGGTTGTCACAGAATGCCTCTTACATTATGATTTTCAATAATCTTCAGTTCAATTGTGGTTCTCACTGTTTTCATCACCAAATGAGCAGGGGAACAACACCTATCAGCGCAGCTGACTTAACCACTTTTGTTTACAAAAATCATATGATTCCTTGGGTCAGTTTCCAGATTTTTGGTTGAACTCAGATGCAACATTTCCTCAAAATTTTATGTTTACTTCAAGTTCTAATACGATAGAGGTCCGGGGGGTCTACTGTATTAGGTTTCCTTTAATGGAGGTCCAGGTAACATGGCTAACTACCATGAGATTCAGGGCCTCTGTATCACGGTTTTTTCGCAATAACTTTTTATCTATGCATTTCATAAATATAACGCTTATTCAGAATACACATTATATCTACACATAAATTTTGACTGTATTCTGCATTACGTAGGTTGAATAAATTTGGTACTTACAATGTAAAAGTGACATTTTTTTTTATGAGAGGCCAACTTACTCGGAGAAAAGGTTTTGAGCGCACTCTTTACGTAACTTATGACAGCATTTCTTCCCTCTTTCTCGATGGATGATTGGCTATACTTAACAAAGGCTATACCTCTGGCAACAATGACAAACAAATTAAAATACAAGCAAAGCAGTACACCTTTATGAACTCTGAAACCTCTCCACTGATAATTGTCATAATGAACAAACCAACAAAATATGTTAATACAAAAACACTTCGATTATTAGTCTAACTCCTAAAATAAGTGTCCTAAGAAATTATAATCTACTTTATAGGTCACAATCAGATTGACAAGATGTAGGGAATAGTTGGTAATTTTCAAAGACATAGTAGACAAGCTTGATTTGATAACTGCTGTATCCAATGTCATGCAATTTTTATTTATTGGCTATCTACCTATTTACTGAAAAAAAATAGCCGGTACCATATTTTGGCTTTAAACCTTCACCAATAATTATCGTCAGAATGATAACTTCATGAGGCTCCACCCACTTTGGCCTCATTATAATTCAGGATAACACTGAAGGCTATCATGGGCATTGTTGGATTAGAAAATTTAAATTTCATACTTTCAACATACCTGTCAGATATATACTTAGCTATCGACTCCGTTGTCCCGACAGAAATTCAAATTTCGCGGCACTCGCTACAGGTAGGTCAGGTGATCTACCTCCCTGCTCTGGGTGGCAGGACTAGGAACCATTTCCGTTTTCTAATCAGATTTTCTCTGTCGCCAGTGGTGTCAACATTGTTGTTACTACCTCCTGACTGGAATTCTTTTTTCAACGCTTTTGATCATCTTTCGACTGATTTTTGGTGACGTACTTGGATCGTTGTTTGGCATTCGCTATTGTGGAATTGTTTTTGGACTTGGCTTTGGATTTTTCTTGAATATGTCTGACTCTAGTGTTAGTTTCAGAGTGTGTGTGAATGAGGGCTGTAAGGTGAGGATTCTGAAGGCTTCGGTAGATCCTCACACTGCATGCCGTGGATGTAGAGTAGTTGAGTGTGCGATTGAGAATACATGTAACGAGTGCGAAAGACTGAGTGCTCAAGAATGGAAGAATCTAACTTCTTACTTGAAGAAGTTAGAGAAAGATAGAGAGAGGAAGGCGGTTTACAAAAGCCGCAGTAAATCTAGATCTCGTGAACTTCTATGTAGTTCTGTAGCTTCTTTTTCTTATAATGATTCTCATTCTGTATCAGCCCGATCACAGGTTGCTAACCCCTTTGATTCTGCTTCGGAAATTGCGGAACTCAGAGCTTCCCTTCAAAAAATGCAGGAAAAAATGGCAGCATTGGAAGGTAAGCAAAGTGAATGTGATTTTCCCTTGCCCAGAGGAGAAGGAAAGTCGAAAGCCTTACGGAGGTCGTGGAGAATCCCCAACGATCAGGCGTCCCTTCGGTAGAATCTGTTACGTCTCAGACTGCCAGGGACCGCTATAGGAAAAGCGTCCTACGAGAGTGCTTTTTGTCTTCAGGTTCGCCTTCTCCGAAAAGAGGATGGAAGGAGTCGAAGCTTTCCCGTCCGCTGAAGAGGAATTGGAAAGGGCCTGAATTCAATTCTAGCCCCGAGCACTTCTCTGAAGAAGATGCGCCTTCGGTAATAAAGAAGGCTAGGAAGGAGTTAGAGCCATGGACAGTAAGAGAACCTCGAGCGCCTTCCAGATCTCCCTCTCCTGCTTCGAATGAGGAGGAGTCATCTACCAGGAAAATTTTGTTAAATATGCAGGAGCAATTAGCGTCTTTGGTAGGAGTACTTTCCAAGGAGCCTACTCGTAGGAAGGACGATAGGCTTCCTGTAAAAAGATCCAGATACCGATCTCCTGTCAGGCGCAACGAGCCTTCCAGGGGAGTTGTTGCACAGGCGGCCATCTCTGGGGGGAGCGGAGCGTTAGACAGGCGTGAAGTGGAAAAGGAAGTAACTTCTGGCGCCAGGCGCCAAGTAGGCGCCAAAGAACACCTGATAGTGAAGTTGACTTCAAAGTTTTCACGGGAAGAGAGGAGTCTTTCAGGCGCAAAGAGCCTGACTTTTCCTTAGATCGTTCTAGACCTAGAACGCCAACCAAGCGCCGAGATCCAACTAGAGGAGATGGAAGCGCCTGATAGGAGCGAAGCGCCTAATAGGAGCGAAGCGCCTGCTAAGCGCAATGCGCCTACCAGGAACCAGGAGTATTCGGAGCACGATGCGCCTGCCAGGATCCAGGAGTATTCGGAACGCAATGCGCCTGCCAAGCGCCAGGAGTATTCGGAAAGGGATGCGCCTGCCAGGCTCCAGGAGTATTCCGAACACGATACTCCTCCCAGGCGCCAGGAGTATTCTGAGCAAGATACTCCTGCTAAGTGCCAGGCGCATTCTCTACAAGAAGAGCCTGACAACCGCCAGGAGTCCCCCAGGTGCCAAACTAAATCTATTCATGACTCTCCTAAGGATAGGCGTAGAGAGAGAATAACTCTTAGTTCTTAGTCCCTCTCCTGTTAGAAGTGCTTCTTCTTCAGAGGAAGAAATCAAGGGAGGAGACAGACGAAAGAAGGGAGCCTTCTCCTTCCGAGCCTCTAACTTAGAGGACATTTTCGAAGACAGATTTACTAATAAGAAGGGCTTTCAAATTATAAAGTTCTTTCTTCTCTCCTTTTAGAAGAGTATGGAGATTCGTTGACTCCAGCTGCTGCTCCTTCTCCACGCTCGCTCTTTTCGAGCACGAAAGCGCACAAGTCTTCCTCCTTCCTGAAAATGAAGCCGGCCATATCCATGGAGAGGGCCCTACAATAGCTTGACTCCTGGATCAAGACGAAAAAGGAGTTAGGAAGGACAGTATTTTGTATGCCTCCTGCCAAACTAACTGGTAGAAGAGGCACATGAGTATGAAACGGGCGAGAGAATATGGGGATTGTCTGCATTTCGGCCGAATTTTCAGACTTTGCAAGTCTTGTAGACTTCTCGAGTCTTGTAGACTCCTCGAGGAGACCGCCTTGAACTGAACGCCAGAGGAACATGGGTCTTTCGGAGATGGACCATCTTCTCAAGGGACTTTTTCACACCTTGGAAGTATTTAACTTCCTGGATTGGTCCCTTGGGGTTCTGGCTAAGAAGTCCCAGGAAACGGAACAACTAAACCCCGAAGCCTTGCATAGTATCTTGACATGTATTGATAAGGCTGTTCAAGATGGATCGGCAGAAGTCTGCTCCCTCTTTGGTGCGGGAATGCTAAAGAAGAGGGCGGTTTACAGTGCTTACCTCACTAAGGCCGTCTCTCCTTCGCAGAGGTCCGCTTTGTTGCTCGCGCCTCTCTCAGAACATTTATTCCCTTCTCAGTTGGTGAGAGACATTGCTCATTCACTAACTGAGAATGCCCGCAAGATCGCCTTAGCCAGTGCTTCGAGGAAGAATAGACCGGTAGCCAGTGAGGAAAGAAGTGGGTCGCCAGCTCAGCAGCAGCCCTTTTTGAGGAGGCCCTCCTCTAGATCGATCGCAAGAAGTAAGACAAACAGAAAAAAGGGGAAGATCTTCCTTCCGTCCCTTTAAGAAGGGAAAATGAAGAAACGATCATCAAGAAGGGTTATTATATCCCATTCAAGGACAGCCCTCCCTTGACAACAACACCGAGGGACCTGTCCACCAGATACAGGGACCCTGTACTGATGGATACTCTTCATCAAATGGTAGAGCAGATGTGGGACAAAAGAGCAATCGAGCTGGTACTGGATCACAGCTCCCCGGGGTTTTACAATTGCTTGTTTCTTGTAGCAAAAGCTTCGGGGGGATGGAGACCAGTACTGGATGTAAGTGCGCTGAACAGATTCGTAGAAAAACAAAAGTTCAGCATGGAAATGTCTGCTTCAGTCATTGCAGCACTCCATCAAGGAGATTGGATGGCGTCCCTAGACCTTCAAGACGCATATTTCCACATCCCGATTCATCGTTTGTCGAGGATGTACCTTAGTTTCATGTTCGAGGGAAGGATCTATCAGTTCAGGGCCCTGTGTTCGGCCTGTCCATGGCTCCCCAAGTCTTCACAGACTTGATGAAAAATGTGTCCAAGACACCTTCATTTGAAAGGGATAAACGTCTCTCTATACCTGGACGACTGGCTCATCAGGGCCAGGTCTCAAAAGCAGTGTTTGGAGGATCTTTCAACGACTTTGGAACTGACGAAGTCATTAGGATTGATCGTAAACCTCGAGAAATCTCAGATGGTCCCCAGCCAGAACATGGTTTATCTGGGGATTCAGATGGATTCTCGAGGTTTTCGAGTATTTCCTTCTCAAGAGAGAATAAAGAAAGGTTGCACCACAGTATCCAGCTTCTTAGGGAAGGAGCGCAGTTCAGCGAGGGAATGGTTGAGCCTTCTGGGGACCCTTTCCTCGCTCGAACAGTTCTTTCCTCTAGGAAGACTGCATCTCCGTCCGCTTCAGTTCTTCCTGAGAAGGAGTTGGAATTGGAAGACAGGACAGCTCTCAGACACTTTTCCAATCTCAACAGAAGTAAAAGATCAATGAAGGTGGTGGTTAACTCCTTTAGAAGAGAACAAAGGAGTATCCCTGGAAGTACGGAACTCAAACCTGATATTGTTCTCAGACACGTCGGAGACAGGTTGGGGTGCAACCTTGGGATCCAAAGAAGTGTCAGGCACCTGGTCGGAAGAACCAGGTGTCATGGCACATAAATTGCAAGGAGCTCTTAGCAATTCACACCTGGCGCTAAAGAGCTTCGAACACAATAGTCAGAGACGGAGTAAGTGCAGATTAAACTCCGACAATACCACCACTCTGGTTGTGTGAAAAAACAAGGAGGAACTCACTCTCTCGCGCACTCATTAGGGCCCTCAACTCACTGGCAAGTCAGTCTAAAGTATCTTGGTCTGATTTGGGCGAATCAAAAGAATGTAGTTCTCCTAACAAGGTTTGTCCAAGGGGAGAGGAACGTGAGAGCGGACAGACTGAGCAGGAGGTTCCAGGTCCTTCCAATAGAATGGACCCTCCACTCGGAAGTCTGTCAGAGCCTTTGGTCTCTTTGGGGGAAGCCTCAAATAGATCTGTTTGCCACGTTCCTCTCCAAAAGGATAGACACATTTTGCGCTCTAGTAGAAGATCCCAGGGCTTATGCAATAGACGCCTTTCTCCTGGACTGGTCAGGGCTAGACGTATACGCTTTTCCCCCATCCAAGATACTGGGGGAAGTAGTCAGAAAGTTCGTGGCCTCGAAGGGAGCAAGAATGACTCTGATAGCCCCATATTGGCCATCCCGAATTTGGTTCACAGAGGTAATGGAGTGGACGGTGGACTTCCCCAGATCTCTTCCAAACAGGATAGATCTGCTCAAACAACCCCACTTCGAGAGGTACCATCAAAACCTACCCGCTCTTGCTCTGACTGCCTTTCGACTATCGAAAGACTTGTCAGAGCGAGAAGGGTTTTCTCGCAGGCGGCAAGGCGCAATTGCCAGATCCCGCAGATCATCTACTTTGCGAGTGTACCAATCGAAGTGGGAGGTGTTCAGAAGTTGGTGTAGGTCGAAGAAGCTGTCCTCCTCCAATACCTCTGTGACTGAAATTGCGGATTTCCTTCTTTTCCTGAGGGAAAAATCGCATCTCTCTGTACCGACTATTAAGGGGAACAGGAGCATGCTTTCGGCAGTATTCAGGAACAGAGGATTAGATTTGACAAATGATAAGGATTTACACGATCTCATTCGTTCCTTCGAAACATCAGTCAATGGAACCCAGAGTTCCGAGCTGGAATCTGGATGTGGTCCTGAAATTTCTGTCCTCAGAGAGGTTCGAACCACCTCACACTGCTTCCTTTCAAGATATCACAAGGAAGTGTCTGTTTCTGCTGTCTCTCGCTACGGCAAAAAGAGTCAGCGAGTTGCACGCCCTTGAGTCACGAGTTGGTTTCAAGGGAGACTGCGATTTGTTCATTCCAGACTCTCTTTCTTGCTAAGAATGAAAATCCCTCAAATCCCTGGCCCAGGAGCTTCGAGGTAAAAGGACATACTAGTCTGGTAGGCAGAGAGGCAGAGAGATCCCTCTGCCCAGTCAGAGCACTTAAATTCTATCTGGACAGAAAGAAGCAGTTGGGGGTTTCGCAACACGGTCTATGGTAAAGGACCCCAAAAGACCGATGTCTAAGAATGCCTTAGCCTTCTTTGTAAGAAGTGTGATTACCGAGGCTCATAAGAACTGCCCAGATAACTCTTTCAATCTATTAAGAGTAAGAGCTCATGAAGTAAGGGCAATCGCGACGTCTATTGCGTTCCAAAGGAATATGTCTCTCAAGAATATTTTGGATGAAACTTATTGGAGATGCAACTCAGTGTTTGCATCTCATTGGAGATGCAACTCAGTGTTTGCATCTCATTACTTAAAGGATGTGCACGTTACGTATGAGAAATGTTATTCTCTAGGTCCGTTTGTGTCAGCACAGATGGTTCTGGGTACTGGAGCGAGCACCGATCCTTAAATAAGTGTACGTAACCCTCTTGTCGGATGCGTTCTTGGGTTTCCTGTGCATGGAAGTGTCAGATGTCGCACAGGCGGCCTTCACTTCTCTTCACTAGAAGATCGAGTGGCAACTGACTTTTAGAGGGGTACAAAATTTTTATTTTGTACTTTCGTGTGTGTTTTTATCGAGTTTTTGGTTGCTTGCTAAGAGTCCGGGGATGGCTCTTGGCAATCTTAGAACTAACACGGGTGTTAGGATCGGGTGATCGGGATCGGTTGTGTGCTCCTTAAAGAAGGCATATTGTCATATAAGCAGATTAGCACCCATTGACAAATTGCCAGTTAGGCTCTGCCGAGTAAGTGGATGAGACCCCATCGACAGACCCACAAGAACTCTTGGCCGCAGATCACTATCTCGCTAAGGCTCTTGAGGTGAAGCAGACTCCTAGGCAGTAGCCACGAAGTCTTCCACCTAATAAGGTAGGAACCAAGGTCCATAAATACCTACAACATATGTTGTTTACCTGTCTATTCAGTAGTTAGCTGTCTCTTGCCCTCCACCAAAGGGTGTCAATCAGCTAAGTATATATCTGACAGGTAAGTTGAATGTATGAAAATGATATTATGATACAATAAAGTTTCATACATACTTACCTGTCAGATATATAAGATTGAGGACCCACCCAGCCTCCCCTCAGGAGACAGGTGGAAGAGAAAATCTGATTAGAAAACGGGAATGGTTCCTAGTCCTGCCACCCAGAGCAGGGCGGTAGATCACCTGACCTACCTGTAGCGAGTGCCGCGAAATTTGAATTTCTGTCGGGGACGACGGAGTCGATAGCTAAGTATATATCTGCCAGGTAAGTATGTATGAAACTTTATTGTATCATAACAATATCATTTCTGGCTATAAAAACTCATTTCCCGAGTGGTTGTAAGAAGTGCTAAATTGAACCTCAAGGATCCCAGCAGTTGGTCTAAATGTTTAATTCATGTATATTACTGCTATACTGTTACGGCACTACTGCTACAGTAGTATTACTACGCTAGCACAGATACCCCACCCACATCTATGTATCGTTCCGCCATTCATAAATCTTTGGGTTTCAGAGCCGATTGAACAAGGTGAATGGGTTTCTATCTGGTGGATGGGCGGCACAACATTTTGTCAAAAGGTCTTTACTTTGCTTACGTAATGAATGTTTTTCGATTCTTGGCTTGTAATCATTGGCCATGGTGTCGGCTAGATAATTTTATATAAAAATTAAAACTATCGGGTTTAGGTTATTGATAATGCTGACAAAATTTGTGTGGGGTTGTAAAATATACATATGTCAACTTTCAGCTACATCCGATGCTTTGACAAGGAGCAAAGTCCAAAAAACCGTGTTACAGAGGCCCTGAATCTTATAGTAGGTTAGCTTAGCACTATTACGCCGAAGAGGTATAATAAAAATAAGTTTCCCGTAAGCTGAGGCAGTCTCGGAGTGAGCGCCGAAGCGGAAAAAAAATATATATATATTTTTTAAATCACAGCGCGCTTAGTTTTCAAGATTGAGAGTTCATTTTTGGCTCCTTTTTTATTTTTAATTGCCTAAAGTTTAGTATGCAACCATCAGAAATGAAAAAATATCATTATCATATATAAATAATGCGATATATGATAGCGCGAAAACAAGATTTCGTATATAATTGTATTAAAATTGCGCTGAGAGCAAAACGGTTGAAGCTAACGAGTTAATTTTTTTTTTGTCGTATTGTACAATAAATTGCGATCATTTTGGTAAATAACACATTGTAAAACAATCAAAGCAACACAGGTAAAATATTATCACAAAATGATGCATGAATTCGTAATGCGCAGACTTAAAAAAAAATTTTTTTTTTTTCAAATATTCACCATAAATCTAGATATTGTTCTAGAGACTTCCAATTTGTTTCAAAATGAAGATAAATGATTGAATATTACTATACTGTAAGAGTTTTAGCTTACAATTGCAGTTTTCGACCATTTCGGACGAGTTAAAGTTGACCGAATGTCGAATTTTTTATATATATTTTTTTTATTTGCAAATATTTCGAAAATGAGAATAGCTACAACCTTCAATTATTTTTTGTTGTATTCTACATGAAATTGCGCACATTTTCATATATAAAACTATGAAACACCTAATATGAAACTGAGCAAATATAACGATAATGCGACATACGCATTTTGGAGATTTGCGGCGGAGAATCCGCGCGCGAAGGGAAGGAAAGTTTTTTTTTTTTAATTCACCATAAATCTAAATATTGTGCTAGAGACTTCAAATTTGTTTCAAAATGAAGATAAAGGACTGAATATTAATACTAGACTGTAAGAGTTTTAGCTTACAATTGCGTTTTTCGACTATTTCGGTAGAGTCAAAGTTGACCGAAACGTGGTTTTTTTTCTATTTATCGGGATTTATATGCAAATATTTCGAAAATGAGAAAAGCTACAACCTTCAATTATTTATTGTTGTATTCTACATGAAATTGCGCACATTTTCATATATAAAACTTTATGTAACGGCTAATTTAAAAGGGTGTAAACATTACGACAATCGCACGAAAAAAATTCTGATTTTTTTCAGAAGAGTTACCGCGCGGACGTAAGGAAAATGTTTTATTTTTCATAAATTCACCATAAATCGAAATATTGTGCTAGAGACTTCCAATTAGTTGCAAAATGTAGTGAATATTACTAGAATATAAGAGTTTTAGCTTACAATTGCGTTTTTCGACCATTTCGGTAGAGTCAAAGTTGACCGACGGTTGAAATTTTGCCACATCGTTATTTACATGAAAACATTTCAAAACTGATAAAAGCTACAACCATGGGTTGTTTTTAGTTGTATTGAGCATGAAATTCCGCACATTTACATGTATAAAACTTTATGTAGCGGCAAATTTAAAATGGTGCAAACATTACGACAATTGCACGAAAAAATTTATTAGAAGAGTTACCGCGCGGACGTAAGGAAAAAGTTTTTTTTTCATAAATTCACCATAAATCGAAATATTGTGCTAGAGACGTCCGATTTGTTGCAAAATGAAGGTAAATTATTGAATATTACTAGAATATAAGAGTTTTAGCTTACAATTGCGTTTTTCGACCATTTCGGTAGAGTCAAAGTTGACCAAAGGTTGAAAATTTGGCAATTGTTGTTATTTATATGAAAATATTACAAAACTGATGAAAGCTACAATCATGAGTATTTTTTTTTTTTGTATTCTACATGAAATTGCGCATATTTTCATATACGTATAATACTCCATGTAACGGCTAATTTAAAATGGTGCAAAAATTATGTCAAAGTGACAAGATAATTCCTGAGATGTGTCACTGATACTTTTTAGTGCGATCAGAAAGAAATTCGCGCTTGCGCGCCTGTGTAACAATTGTAAACAAAACAACGCCTTGATCCGTGAGCTCCCAGCATCCCCCAAGGCACGTGATTCAAAAGTTTTCGGCTGGTAGGCTTATAAGCTTTTTTCCGTGATTTTTAAAAAAACTTTTTTTATGTCGACGTTTAATACGTACAATCAGCACCCGGGAGACAATTTATGTCGACGTTTAATATGTCCAATCGGCGTAAGAGGGTTAGTATGACAACCTTTATATTAGATATCTAAACACAATGATAGTTATTCTTTAGTGGTAGTATTTCATCTTGTATTTCATAATTTTTCTTAGTTTACATATCTACTTGCCTGTATGTATGTATGAATGTATATGTATATATGTTTGTACATACATACATACATACATTATATATATATATATATATATATATATATATATATATATATATATATATATATATATATATATGTATATATATGTATATATATACAGGTACTATCCTACTTACAACCAAGTTTGGTTCCGACCCACTGATTGTAAGTTGGAATGGATGTAAGTCGAACCTTGGAAAGTGGCCAACATACTGGGTAGGGTATACTATCAAACCTTTGCTATATAAGTGCCTACTTAGTACTGTAATGTAATGTACAATCATTATTTCAATCTTTTTACCATAATGTACTTCTACTAATACATTTTTTTTAACCATTTATGTAATAGTATATATTACGTACAATCAGGCATTGAGTTACAATGGAGTTAGGTTCTTGCATGCATGTCAGAAGTCGATTCTTACGTAAATTGGTTTGCAATTCAGTCTACAGTACAGTTAATACCAAATGATGCTGCAGATAGGGCAGGGTAACTCAAACTGATGCTGCCTGAGTGATGAGAGTTCTCATGAGATGGCGCAGTGCCAAGTAACTTAATGGTCAACTGTCTGAAGTAAGGTTGTAAGTACGAGTGGTCGTATGTCGAGTAGGTTGTAAGTCGGATAGTACCTGTACTTATATATGTATATAATATATATATATATATATATATATATAATATATATATATATATATATATATATATATATATGTATATGTATATATATATGTATAAATATGTTTATATATATATAATTATATATATATAATTAATTGATTGATTTTTTATTAGTTTTTATTTATTTATTTATTTATTTATTTATTTATGATTTATTGATTAATTTATTTATTTATTTATTTATTTATTTATTTAATGTTTATTTATTTAAATTTATTTAAATTTTTTATATTTATTTATTTATTTTTTATTTATTTATTTAAATTTTTTATTTATATATTTATATTTATTTATTTATTTATTTATTTATTTGTTTATTTATTTATTTATATTTATTTATTTATATTTATTTATATTTATTTATTTTTATTTATTTTTGTTTATTTTTTTTTGTTTTTATTTAAATTTATTTATTATTTTAAATTTAAATTTATTTATATTTATTATATTTATTTAAATTTATTTTATATTTAAATTGATTTAATTTGTTTAAATTTATTTATATTATTTATATTTATTCAAATATATTTACATTTATTTTAATTTATATTTATTTATTTATTTATATTTTATATTTATTTAAATTTATATTTATATTTATTTATTTATTTATTTATTTATTTATTATTATTTATTTATTTTTAAATTTATTTATATTTATTTACATTTATTTAAATTTATTTACATTTTACATTTCAATTTATTTATATTTATATTTATTTATATTTAAATTTATTTATATTTTAAATTTATTTATAAATTTAAATTTATTTATTTATTTATTTATTTATATATTTAAATTTATTTAAATTTATTTATAAATTTACTTTAAATTTATATTTATTTATTTAGTTTAATTTATTTATTTTAATTTATTTATTTATTTAATTTAATTTATTTAATTTAAATTTATTTAAATTATATTTATTTTTTTAATTTATTTATTTAAATTTAAATTTATTATTTATATTTATTTATTTATTTAGTTAGTTGAGTTTATTTCATTTATTTATTATTTATTTATTTAATTTATTTATTTATTTATTTATTTATATTAAATTTATTTATATTTATTTATTTATTTATTTATTTATTTATATTTATTTATTTAAATTTATTTATTTATATTATATTTATTTTATATATATTTATTTAGTTTATTTTTATTTAAATTTATTTATTTAAATTTGATTTATATTTAATTTATTTATATTTAAATTTATTTATATTTAAATTTATTTATATTTAAATTATTTATTTAAATTTATTTACAGGCAGTCCCCGGGTTACGACGGGGGTTCCGTTCTTGAGACGCGTCGTAAGCCGAAATCGTCGTAAGCCGGAACGACACTTGGAAATATGTCTTAACTAATAAAAAGTTATAAAAACCTTACTTGTAATCCTTTGGTTACACTACATGTTGTTCCTGTAGTTTTATGTACAACCTGGAGTTATTTTCATAAAAGAATGCTGGTTTCTTGAAGGTAAAAACTATTGTAATCCTCTGGTGACACTACATTCTTGAAGTTTTATGTACAACCTGGAGTGATTTTGCAAATCTTGAGGGCTACAAGAACAGCTGATTACTATTTACATATCATATAGACTAATTAAAGTAATGTATCTTTAAATAGGCTTATATATTGTATCAACAAACATTTCCTGCCATGAGTCAGAGGCCGTTTAATGAAACGAACACTTCTCTGTCCTATCTGTTCAGAAAATAAACGTTACGTCAATCCCCGAGACCATTGTTGCCAAAGCGTCTCTCTCTCTCTCTCTCTCTCTCTCTCTCTCGATGCAAATTACATTGGAAACTTGACATACGATTGCCCTAATATACGAATGTTTTGAGATATAACAGAAAAATTTGCGAAAATACAAGCTTTGATATACAACGAAATATTTGAGATACGATTTTGCGATGAGTGTTAGTTGTATAGGCGACCGATAAATGGCGTTCAGTCTGTTTGTTTGTTGGTGCTGCATGTTAACACGTCGTTGTTTAGTTCGTTGTATTTGCGCCTATTTTTCGTGTTATTTTGTCTATGTTTTATTATTAACCATGGGTCTCAAAGCTAAAGACAAAGCAGGTGATAAGAAAAAACCCAAGAAAATGATTCGATGGAAGCAAAACATGAAATTATAGCAAAGCATGAAACGTGGCGTTCGTATCGTCGATTTGGCAAACGAGTATGGTCGAAATCCTTCTACAATATCACGATCATCAAGCAGAAGGAAGCTATAAAAACCCCCGAGACCATTGTTGCCAAAGCGTCTCTCTCTCTCTCTCTCTCTCTCTCTCTCTCTCTCTCTCTCTCTCTCTCTCTCTCTCTCTCTCTGATCAAATTACGTACTGGATAATGTCTCTCTTTGGATACTTCGATTTTGCCTAATATTGAGGGCTACAAGAACAGTTGATTACTATTTACGTATCATATAGACTAATTAAAGTAAACGTATCTTTAAATAGGCTTATATTATTAGTATCAACAAAACATTTACTGGCATGAGTCAGAGCCGTTTAACGAAACGAACACTTCTCTGTCCTTAACTCGGAGCGTCGGAAGACGCCTCTCTCTCTCTCTCTCTCATCTCTCTCTCTCTCTCTCTCTCTCTCTCTCTCTCTCTCTCATCTCTCTCTGATCAAATTTACTGGATAATGTCTCTCTTTGGATACTTGGAATTTGCGTTGTAATCTAACCAAAAAATTCGTTTTGTTATTATTACTGGAAACAAGCAATGATTTTTTCATTATTTGCGCTTTTGGACTGTTATATGTAAACTAGTATGTATTCATTCGCTCGGAAACTAGTTCCGCACATGAGGCGTCACTAAAAAACATAGAAAAATACAACATAAAAAGTGTCGAAAATCATCATAATCTCAAAACCGTTTAACGAAACGAACACTTCTCTGTCCTTAACTCGGAGCGTCGGAGACGCCTCTCATCTCTCTCTCTCTCAATCTCTCTCTCATCTCTCTCTCTCTCTCTCTCGCTCTCTCTCTCTCTCTCTCTCTCTGATCAAATTACTGGATAATGTCTCTCTTTGGATACTTGGAATTTGCGTTGTAATCTAACCAGAAACTTCGTTTTGTTATTATTACTGGAAACAAGCAATGATTTTTTTTTTTCATTATTTGCGCTTTTGGACTGTTATATGTAAACTAGTATGTATTCATTCGCTCGGAAACTAGTTCCGCATATGAGGCGTCACTAAAAAACATAGAAAAAATACAACATAAAAAAGTGTCGAAAATCATCATAATCTCAAACCGTTTAACGAAACGAACACTTCTCTGTCCTTAACTCGGAGCGTCGGAAGACGCCTCTCTCTCTCTCTCTCTCTCTCTCTCTCTCTTCTCATCTCTCTCTCTCTCTCTCTCTCTCTCTCTCTCTCTCTCTATGATCAAATTACTGGATAATGTCTCTCTTTGGATACTTGGAATTTGCGTTGTAATCTAACCGAGAAACTTCGTTTTGTTATTATTACTGGAAACAAGCAATGATTTTTTCATTATTTGCGCTTTGGACTGTTATATAAATAAACTAGTATGTATTCATTCGCTCGGAAACTAGTTCCGCATATGTAGGCGTCACTAAAAAAAACATAGACAAAAAATACAACATAAAAAAGTGTCGAAAATCATCATAATCTCAAAATTTTTGTCTGTAATCTAACCAGAAACTTTTATTATTTTTATTAATATACTTGTGCTAAACTATAAAGGATTTTTATCATAGTATGCGTTTTTAAAAGCGTCGTTAACTCGGAGCGTCGAAGCGTCAGCGTCGTAACCTCGGAACAAGCTCGTAACCCAGGACGGATTTTTCCATTGAATATTTAGAAAAAGCGTCGTAACCTCGGAACGTCGTAAGCCGGAACCGTCGTAACCCGGGGGACCGCCTGTATTTAAATTTATTTATTTATTTAAATTTATTTATATTATATTTATATTTAAATTTATTTTATTTATATTTATTTATTTATATTTATTTAAAATTTATTTATATTTAAATTTATTTATTTATTTATTTATTTAAATTTATTTATTTAAATTTTTTTATTTATTTATTTATATTTTATATTTATTTATATTATTTATTTAAATTTATATATTTATTTTTAATTACATATTTATATTTATTTATATTTAAATTTATTTATTTATAATTAAATTTATTATTTATTTTAAATTTATTTATTTATTTATTTATATTTAAATTATTATATATTTAAAATCTATTTATTTATTTATTTTAATTTATTTATTTATTTAAATTTATATAAATAAATTTTTTATATTTACGACTTTATTATATTTAAATTTATTTATATTTAAATTTATTTATATTTATTTAAATTTATTTATATTTACTTAAATTTATATATTTAAATTTATTTATATTTATTTAAATTTATTTAAATATAAATTTATTTAAATTAAATTTATTTAAATTTAAATTTATTTAAATTTATTAAATTCATATTTAGTTTATTTATTTATAGTTTAAATATTTATATATATTTATTTATTTATTTATTTATTTATATTTATTTATTTATATTTATTTATTTATTTATATATATATAAAATTTATTTAAATTTATTTACTTATTTAAATTTATTAAAAATTTACTAAATTTATTTATTTAAATTTATTTATTTAAATTTATTTAAATTTATATTTATTTAAATTTAGTTTATATTTAAATGATTTATATTTATATTTATTTATTTATTTATTTATTTATTTTATTTATTTATTTAAATATATATATATTTAAATTGTATTTACTTACTTTAAATTTATTTATTTAAATTTACTAAACTTTATTTATTTAAATTTATTTATTTAAATTTATTTATCCACCGGTATTTTCTTTAACCCAGAAAATCTCATATCCATTACAAGACTCTTCATGCTTTTACTGTATTGCATTTTTTATTTTTACGCCGTCAGTTTCACTCGTGTGAAATCATCCCCCCCCCGTCCCCCCCCCTCGATGTCATTTACCCCCACCCCACACCACCCCACCCCATCTCACCCTTTGAGAACAAATACTTGATTTCATAATACCGGCTGCTCTGCATTCTCCAAGTAGCCATAGTTTCAGTGTTAATTGTGATAACAATTCTGTTAACCATATTTCTGTTTGTGATATTTCTAATTATTTTCATTATGCTGTCATTACAGGATTGTCCATTGGGAACATCGGTGTTTGTATCCCCCTTACTTGCCAATGAAATGAAGACTCGTATGTTCTCTGTTTAAGGTAAGTGCATTTATGATTTACAGTTGTTGTTCATACCATATTCTTGGGAAGTATGGTGTTTTATTTATTACAGATACTCCTCATTTAATGGCGGGATTCCGTTTCAGCGACCGCTTTGTTAAACAAATTCGTCGTTTAATGGACTATTCTCTTTATTTTGACTCATAGCATTACTTAGCATTAATTTTCAGTCACATTCACAGAACTAGTTTCCAACATATCCTACTACTTGGCAAAATTCTGACAACGCATTTTATTATTTTACATATTACGCATATATTTTAACTTTCTTTTATAACTTCTTAATGTATAATTTCCTTTAAAATAGTGTACTTTAACACTTTTGCCATTTTATAACTATAATGTCTAATTTTCTTTAAAATGGTGTACTTAACACATTTAGCCATTTTATAACTTCATGATGTATAATTTTCTTTAAAGTAGTGTACTTCATTTAACACATTTAGCCTACATTCCCGAGTTAGCCTATTAGTAAGTCAATACTGTGCTAAATTCTTCTCAGAATCTGCACATTATTTAGCATTAAAGTACAAATAGTACACAGTTGCATAAAAAATTATCAATCTGTATTACATGCAAGTCTTTCAAGCACACTAAGAGTAAGGAATTCGTGCATGCCAAATTTCTCATTGTTTTGATTAAAAGGATTGACTTGGTAGAGACATCTCAAGTGGAATATTTAAAAAATTATATTTAATTTCAAGTTAACCTTCTTACGCCAAAGGGGTATAATAAAAATTGTCTCCCGTATTTGGGGGGGGGGGGGTGTCTCAGAATGAGCGCGGAAGCGGAAAAAATATTTTTTTCAAAAATCACAGCGCACTTAGTTTTCAAGATTAAAAGTTCATTTTGTACATGAAGCTTACCTGTCAGATATATATATAGCTGTATTCTCCGAAGTCCGACAGAATTTCAAAACTTACGACACACGTAGTGGGAGTCAGGTGGTTAGTACCCATTCCCGCTGCTGGGAGGCGGGTATCAGGAACCATTCCCATTTTCTATTCAGATTTTCTCTGTCGCCGGTACTGTCAACACCTGTTTTCAGTACCTCCGTCTTAGGATTTTGAAACTTCTTTGCTACTTAACCTTTTCTTTACCGGGTGGGTGAGCAGAATGTAATCATTGCGTTCCCTGCCGAACTGAATCTCTCGGTAGTGACTCCGGTTTGGAGGGGTGCCGATCGTAAAAATATTTGCCAAAAATACACTAATCAAGACAGGCTAATGAAATTATCAGGCATTATTAGCACTATAATAATGCATATTCTCTGTTAGTTTTATCATCCTACAGGGAAAATAAATGATTTTATGAAAAAAATGTGAAACTCAGTGTCCCTTGTACAAGGGACACTGGTGGTCGGTGAGAAAACTACAGTCTTGAATAGAAATTCGGTCTTACAGAATGTTGGTATATCGCACCTGGAACATGCACATAAAGTATTATCAAAATAGAACTGTAAATAAGCACATAATAACAAAAAAAAAGAGCAAAAACTAAAGTGAAAGCCCGCCAATAAATATGGAAATCGCAAATTTTATAGTATATCTTTCAAAAATTGGTTGATGTCATTTTCTACGTTTTCTAAGATTAGTTTCATCACAGAAAACAACTTTAGAACTTTAGGGGCATCAGGGGTATCTAAACTAATTTTTCAAGTTTCTTGTCCTCAGAAAAAATCACTTTTTCGCTTTTTCTCTGGTTTGGTTTTTTATATATAAAGTTACTATAAGGCTTTATTTTTACCTTCATTTATCTGGTGTTCATATGTTTTATTTGTAAAATGTAATAAGTGAATAAATAAATAAATACAGTAAATGATGATACAACTGGTTTTATACTTGGGTAGAAGTTATTACATGTTTACGCTTGTCTGGTTTTGTGATTTTTTGTTGAGACGCAGTTCATCTGTCACCTACACACTACTATAAGCAGTAATAATATTTTTTTGGGTTCATCATACGTCTGGCATCGTGTCATACTGTTTATTTTGCTCCAAACTCTTCAAACCGAAATTACAGAATGATTGGAAGTCCCTATCTGAAAAGAGGAGTTATGGTGGTACTATGCGTACCACCTTTATGCACCCGGTGCGGTGTAGTAGACTTGAATGGTGGTACCCACCTACCTCCAAACAAACTTTTGGTAATGAAGAGGTTAAGTATCCTGATTGTCTTTTGGTTATTGAACTTGGATTTGTGGCTAGGCACACTCTATTTGTGGACTTTTTGATTTTGGCTTGATTTTTCCTTTAACTAAGATGTCTGGGTCTAGTTCGGCTAGTGTCAGTGTGTGTTGTATGGAAGAATGTAAGGTGAGGCTACCGAAGGCTTTGGTAGACCCCCACACAGTATGCATGAGTTTTAGGGGATGTGTGTATGATTGATGATCATTGTGAGGAGTGTGAAAGTCTTGTCTGATTCGGGTTGGAAAGGTGTATGAGTCCTATGTGCGCAAGTTAGAGCGTGATAGGATCAGGAGGTCTTCCTCCAGGAGTGTGTCAGGCAGTAGACGTCAGGGCAGTAATGTTTCTCCTGCTAACCCTCCAGTAGATTTTGCAACTCCTAAACCTGTAGTGTTGCCTTCGGGCCCTGAAATGGTGTCTGTGGAGGGTAATGCCCTGTCAGTGATTCTAGAGTCTCTACGTAATCTAGAATCCAAAGTGCTCGCGTTGGAAGGTAGAAGTGATGATAGTGCTGTGAAGTGCAGTGACAGTGCCCCTAGTGTTGTGGAGGGGCGGTCAGATCGGCCCTATAATGCCTCTAGGCCTGGACCTCTGCCGGACTCCCAGGAATCGGGGAGTGGGCAAGTCGAAAGCTGAAGGAGGGTTACGGGGGCTCCCCACCGATCTGGTGTCCCTTCGGCAGGACCTGTTGACACTTCCCAGGCTGCCAATGAGCGTGCTCGTGCGCGTCTCCTTAAGGAGTGCTTCTCGTCCTCCGAGGCGTCCTACCCGTGCAAGGGGTGGAGCTCCCGGACGGACTCTCGCCCGTTGAAGAGGAGCTTCAGAGAGCAGGATGCTTCACGTCCTTTCTCTCCTGCTGTTTTGCGGTCCTCCCCGGAAGGTTTCACTGCCTTTCCGCAGCAAAAGAGGACCAGGACATCTTCTGATGATGACTTTTTTTTGAGCGCCCCAGTCGTGCTAGGGATCGAACGGTTGCGGTTCCTGTGAGAAGGAAGAAGGCGTCCCCTCGCCCCTCGTCTTTTCACAGGATCAGTCCTTCCCCTGAGAAGGAGTCTTCTCTGACCGAGAAGATCATCCGTTCTATGTAGCAACAGTTTGCTTCGTTGCTGGCTGAGAGAGAGGCAGAGCCGCGTCGTCGGAGGAAGGATGATAGACTGCCTATCAAGAGGTCCAGACAGTCCCCCTCGCCTTCTCCTCGCTCGTCTCTTTTTCCTGGACAGGGATGGACCTATATGCCTTCCCCCGTCCAAGATCCTGGGAGAAGTTATGAGAAAGTTTGCAGCGTCAGAAGGGACGAGAATGACGTTGATCGCCCCGTTCTGGCCCTCGAAAGAGTGGTTCACAGAGGTCATGTCCTTCGTAGTAGACTTCCCAAGGACGCTTCCGTCAAGGATAGATCTACTCAGACAGCCCCACTTCGAGAGGTACCACAAAAACCTCCCCGCTCTGAGTCTAACTGCGTTCAGACTATCCAAAAGTTGGCCAGAGCAAGAGGCTTTTCAAGACCTTTGGCAAGAGCTATTGCCAATGCAAGGAGAGCTTCCTCTCTTGCAGTGTACCAATCGAAGTGGGCCGCTTTCAAGAGTTGGTGCAGAAAGAAGGGCATTTCTTCTACCACGACCTCTGTGAACCAAATAGCTGACTTCCTACTTTACCTGAGGAAGGACTTAAAGCTGGCAGTCCCGACAATCAAAGGCTACAGAAGTGTGCTGTCTGTAGTCTTTAGACATAGAGGCATGGACTTAGCAAACAACAAAGACTTTCACGATCTCTTAAGATCCTTCGAGACCACGAAGGTGCCTCTACCTAAGTTGCCGTCATGGAACTTGGACGTAGTCCTAAAGTTCCTGATGTCCAGTCGTTTTGAACCTCTTCATGCTGCGTCACTAGGGGACGTTACCAGAAAGACTGTTTTCCTAACTGCTCTGGCGACGGCGAAGAGAGGTAGCGAAATTCAAGCCATCAGCAAGCACGGCTTTAAGGGGCATAATGCCGTTTTTTTCATTGAGCCCGACATTTCTGGCTAAGAACGAGAATCCGTCTAACCCTTGGCCCAAGAGCTTTGAGATTAAGGGTATGACCGAAACTATTGGATGGGAGCCCTGTCAGGGCTCTCAAATTCTATTTGCAGAAAACGAAGGAATGTCGAGGTCCTTCTAGCAACTTGTGGTGTTCAGTCAGAAAACCAGACTTGCCGATGTCTAAGAATGCTCTGGTATTCTTCTTGAGGGGACACCATCAAGGAAGCGCATTCATCTTGTGAAGACAGTGACATGAAGCTGTTGAAAGTGAATGCTCACGAAGTGAGGGCTATCTCTACCTCAGTAGCCTTCCAAAAGAACATGGCACTCAGTGACATTTTGAGTGCCACCTTTTGGCGTAGCAACTCGGTGTTCGCCTCACACTACCTGCTGGATGTGAAGATGACATATGAGAACTGCTATTCGCTAGGGCCATACGTCGCCGCAGACACTATTTTCGGAGCAGGAAGTAGCACTCATCCTATCCTGTAGAAAATGGTTAGGTGAGCTTTTAATTTCTTGTATTGATTTATGGTTGTAGGGTTGACCGCCTGAGGCAGACTTCCCTTCCTTTAGCCTAAGTTATGTGGGAATTAACTTTTGTTAGGCTAGGTCAGGTCTAGTCACATTGTGGTCACGCCCCCGTTGACAGATCATCTAGAACTCACCAGCTACATAGGTCACTACCTTGCTGGAGAGACTAGTAAAGCAGAAGCAGACTTGGGTGACAGTAATCACGAAGTCAGCTATGCTAACAGGTAAGGAACCAAGATGTCAATCATCTGCATGTATATGTTTCCTAAAATCCTATTCTGTCTCTCCCCACCTCCAAAGGTGGGATTCAGCTATATATATATATATCTGACAGGTAAGCTTCATGAACAAAATGATATTGTTATGATACAATAAAGTTTG
This sequence comes from Macrobrachium nipponense, assembly GCF_015104395.2. Lineage (NCBI taxonomy): Eukaryota > Metazoa > Arthropoda > Malacostraca > Decapoda > Palaemonidae > Macrobrachium > Macrobrachium nipponense. The sequence continues at coordinate 57,490,010 of NC_061102.1, read as the reverse complement.
TTCATACTTACCTGGCAGATATATATAATCAAAGTGCCCACCCACCTCCCCTCAGGAGACAGTGGTACTAGAAAATCTGAATAGAAAATGGGAATGGTTCCTGATACCCGCCTCCCAGCGGCGGGAATGGGTACTAACCACCTGACTCCCACTACGTGTGTCGTAAGTTTTGAAATTCTGTCGGACTTCGGAGAATACAGCTATATATATATCTGCCAGGTAAGTATGAACAAACTTTATCTTACCATAACAATATCATTTTTGGCTCCTTTTTTTTGTCATTGCCTGAAGTTTAGTATGCAACCATTAGAAATGAAAAAAAAATATCATATATAAATAATGCGATATATGATAGCGCAAAAACAAAATTTCATATATAATTGTATTAAATCGCGCTGTGAGCAAAATGGTTAAAGCTAGTGAGTTAATTTTTTTTCATTGTATTGTACACTAAATTGCAATCATTTTGGTATATAACACATTGTAAAATGATCAAAGCAACACAAGAGAAAATATTATCACAAAATGATGCATGAATTCGTAATGAGCAGACGTAAAAATTTTTTTTTTTTTAAATCACCATAAATCTAAATTTTGTTCTTGAGACTTCCAATTTGTGTTTCAAATGTAAGGAAACCAAATGATTGAATATTTTACTATCATAACGGTAAGAGTTTTAGGTTACAATTGCAGTTTTCGACCATTTTGGACGAGTTAATGTCGAAATTTTTATATATATTTTTTTTATATGCAAATACAGTGGTCCCCCCATATTCGGGGGGGATGTGTACCAGGACCCCCCCCCCCCCCCCCACCCCCCCCCCCCCCCCCCCCCCCCCCCACCCCCCCCCCCCCCCCCCCCCCCCCCCCCCCCCCCCCCCCCCCCCCCGCGAATAGTTAAAATCCGCGAATGTTTGGAACCCCCCTCTAAAAATGCTCATAAACTCCTATCCTAAACATGCAAATACCAAAGTATCCCTTAAAGACCATCCTTCATCAAATATACATAAAATATCCTATCATGGTTCATATTAATCTTTGAAATATTATTAATACTATTTTAAAGTAAATCTTACATTTTATGTTTATACATATATACATACTATGTACGTACTGAATGATTTAGTTACGTATGTGAAAATAATTCAGTCCCCCCATAAGTATTCAGTCATGCACATTTTCTTTCATACTGTTACTATTTGAGACATCCATTTTCTTTTTACAAGGGAACAATGGAAATGTGAAATCACAAATACCAAATGTCTACTTAAAGTATTATCCTACATCAAATATACCATTGAATTGGTATTATTAACATCATTTTAAAGTAATCTTAAACATTTTACCATTAGAAATATATAAACAGCCAATAGCAGAGAGAGAGAGAGAGAGAGAGAGAGAGAGAGAGAGAGAGAGAGAGAGAGAGAGAGAGAGAGAGAATGTTATTGTTACTGTATACTACTTATACATACACTTCCAGCTCAAACAGAGGGCGAGAGTTACCACTAGCGCATGCTAGTATCTCGTGTGGAGAGAGAGAGAGAGAGAGAGAGAGAGAGAGAGAGTCCTTATTTAAGAGTAAAGTGGATAGATTATTGTACTTCTTTAAAATACTATCACATATAATTATTTTGAATATAGTTATATTACTTTACTATTATTATTATTATGCAAAAATATTAATAAACATACACATGTACCATAGAAATTCTCTCATCTCAGTAAAAGAGAGAGAGAGAGAGAGAGATGAGAGAGAGAGATTGAGAGAGACGAGAGAGAGAGAGAGAGAGAGAGAGAGAGAGAGAGTTTACATTATCCTGAGATATGGCAACACAGTTGTTGGACCCCAGCCAACTCGGCTTGCTACTGGAGTTCAAAGAGAGAGATGCGGGGTAAAGAGCATTTTCTTTCATTCTTCTTACGTAATTCTTTTTATTTATAAACTAAAATCTTGCTAATTCACTTTAGTATTTTCTTTAATGAATTTATATTATTGATGTTTACATTACGATTGATATTTGAAATTAGTAAATCATCATCCAAAAACATACATCGCTTTAAGAGAGAGAGAGAGAGAGAGGGAGAGATTATCGTAGTATTTGTAAAATACATTTCACATATGATTTTTGTAATTACAGTTATTATTATTATTATTATTATTTGGAAAATATTAATACAACATATTACGCATATATGTACCATAAAAATCTCTCATCTCAGTAAAGGAGGAGAAGACCTTTACCTTACACCTTACAGACCTTACATCTTGTTCGGGTTGCCCAGGTCCCTCAGTGTGAGGCACCTCTAATGTCTACCAGAGAGTTGCTAGTACATCTTCCGGTATATTTTGCATCTTCCAATCTTGGATGGTCTGGGATGCAGTTTAGATATTTGTCGAGCTTATTCTTAAACACATCTACGCTCACTCCTGATATATTCCTCAGATGAGCTGGCAACGCATTGAATAGACGCTGCATTATCGATGCTGGTGCGTAGTGGATTAATGTCCTGTGTGCTTTCCTTATTTTTCCTGGTATAGTTTTGGGCACTATTAATCTACCTCTGCTTGCTCTTTCTGATATTTTTAGTTCCATGATATTTTCTGCTATTCCTTCTATCTGTTTCCATGCCTGAATTATCATGTAGCGTTCTTTTCTCCTTTCTAGACTATATAATTTTAAGAAGGTTGTAGTCTTTCCCAGTAGTCTAGGTCCTTAACTTCTTCTATTCTAGCTGTAAAGGACCTTTGTACACTCTCTATTTGTGCACAATATCCTTTTGATAGTGTGGGTACCATATCATATTGCAATATTCAAGTGGACTACGAACATATGTTTTATGAAAGCATAAGTCAATGTGTTACAGCTTTTCTTTTTTGTTTTTGAGAAGTGCCGTAACAACATTCCCATTTTTTGCTTTACATTTTGCCAACAGAGTTGCTATTTGATCATTGCATAACATGTTCCTATCCATCATCACACCAAGGTCTTTAACTGCTTCCTTATTTGTGATGGTCTCATTATTAGGTCCCTTATATGCATATAGCTTTCTTTCTCTGTCTCCATAATTTATTGATTCAAATTTATCAGAGTTAAATACCATCCTATTTACCTCTGCCCAATCATATACTTTGTTAAGGTCTCTTTGTAGAGCGTTCCTATCTTCATCACAAGAATAATTTCTCTACTTATTCTTGTGTCATCTGCGAAACTACTCACTACTACCGAATCCTTAACATTATTGTCTATGTCTTCAATCATAATAACAAACAGTATTGCAGCTAACACCGTACCTTGTGGCACACCGGATATTACCTTGGTTTCATCCGATTTCTCGTCGTTTGCAATAACTATCTGTTTTTCTGTTGTGTAAAAATTTCTTTTAACCATCTTCCTACTTTATCCACGATATTGTGTTTTCTAATTTTCTTCGCTAATATATTATGGTCTACTTTATCAAAAGCTTTTGCAAAGTCTAAATAAACCACATCTGTTTCATTTCCGCTTTTCATATTTTTGAATATGTTTTCACGGTGGACTAACAGTTGGGTTTGTGTACTTTTTCCGGGTACGAAACCGTGTTGTCCTATATTAAACAAATTATTTTTTATTAAATGTTTCATAATATTTTTCTTCATTTCCCTTTCATACACTTTCATAATATGTGATGTTAGACTCACAGGCCTATAATTACTTGCCTCTAGTCTTGATCCACTTTTGAAAGTAGGGGTGACATATGCTAATTTGTGCTCATCATAAATCTTGCCTGTATCTACACTTTGTTAATAATATTGCAAGTGGCTTTGCGATAGAATGAACTACTTTCTTTAACAAAATAGCAGGGACTCCATCAGGCCCTGCAGCAGCTCCATTTTTAATTTCATTAATTGCCTGCACAATATCAGCTTCATTAATTTCTATGTCAGCTAAATATTCACTATTTTCGTCCCTTACTTCTATATCATTATCTTCATTATCTATTCTAGGGGTGAATTCTCTCTTATATTGTTATGCCAGTATGTTGCAAATTTCCTTTTTTTCATTCGTTAATCTCCCTTCAATTCTCAGAGGGCCTATTTCTATTCTTCTTTTATTCATCTTCTTCGCATATGAGTATAATAGTTTGGGGTTTTGCTTGATATTTAATAGGGTTTTTTCTTCCAAGTCCCGTTTTTCTTTTTTCTTTCTTTTGATTGTATAATCTTTTGTTCTGCATTTTCTATCTTACTTTTTAGTTCTATAACTTTCCATGCATTTTTTTCTTTTGCAAGACCTTTTTTCCACCTTCTGATATTCTGGAACAAGATCCTTCTGTCTCTTGGTATGCATGAATGATGTTTACTTTTCTTCTTCGGTATATATTTATCCACTATTTTCTCTAATATTTTATATAATATCTCCGTATTTACCCTTATGTCATCACTTACGAAAATGTTATCCCAATCTTTGTTTAATTCTTCATTTATTTCTGACCATTTTATATTTTTACTGTAGAAGTTGTATTTTCCATATCCTTCCCACTTTTTCATTTCTTGCTTATCTCTGTTTTCACTTGCTTTGGAATGAACTGTTAATTCTATGACATTATGGTCTGAAATACTCGCATTATAAACTATTATTTCTTTGACATAATTCATCTCGTTCACAAATACTAGGTCTAAAGTATTTTCCTTTCTTGTTGTTCAGGGGATTTATTTGTTGAATGTTGTTCTAGTAACATATCTAATAGCTTTTCGAATTGCCTCTTATCTTCTGCACTACTATTACTCTCTTTTTTATATGTATAAGTACAACCACAATCTCCTATTTGTTCTTTCCATTCTACGAAAGGAAAGTTGAAGTCTCCAGATAGGAGAATAGTCCAGTCCTTTGTGATTTCTACATATATCATCCAATTTTATTTTTCAATTATTAAGTCAATCTCTTTAGTATTAGGAGAGAGAGAGAGAGAGAGAGTGAGAGAGTGTTACACTACCTCTCTCTCTCTCTCTGTATAAGTAAAAGAATCTTCTCTCTTTAGTAAACCAAGCATACAGGTTTCGTTCGTTACCGCGCACGGTACATATGTAAACTGGTGTCACTACCAAATCTCATACGTAAACATTGATGTATTTTTACAGTACACAAAAGAATCTTAATTTCTATATTTACTACGTATACCGTAGCGGCTTTTCCGATTTAAGCTGAGGCCAGCCTCCTCTTTACCAGCAAGCTTAACAAAGCTAAAGCTTAACCCAATAACCGTTTTTCTATGGGAAGCAGGTTTGGTGCCCCAGCTGTCAGCTATGAGTGCGGGCAGCAAAAATTTACGCTAGCCAGATTGTCAGCAAAAAGTAAAAAACACAACATGGCAACTGCCCTCCCGTGTGCGCTATCTTTTAAATGCAGGGGGGCTACATTCATGACCGTTGTTTTGGACGGAAACAAAAAAATAAAATAAAAGTAAACTGTATAGAGATATATATATAATTAGATAGGTAGATAGATAGATATATATATATATATATATATATATATATATATATATATATAGATAGATATATATATCAGAGAGAGAGAGAGAGAGAGGCATATCCAAGGTAATGATCAGTTGTTGTTTTTTGTTGTCATCTCTTCGTTCCTTCCACCTGCATCAAGTTTGGTAGGTGAAAGTAAAACGAATTTTACTTTCACCGTGACATTTGACCGTCGACAAGGGAATTCCGAACTGGCCATCATCAATGAAAGAAGGAACTGGAATCTTTGAAAAGGACTCGTTATAATTCCAAACCCTCATACCAAGGGTATCAAATTCGTCACGGGTGGGAGGTAACGGGAGCTGTAAACAAAAATAACCAATCATTTCGTTCAATATCAACTAAGGTGCTATCGTACAAATTTCTGTATTCGCCAGTTATCCCTATCATAGTCAAACCAAAATGACCATGCACATGTAGTGCGTTTTAGACGTTGCCTCTTTTCCCGGATTTGATTCATAAAACCTTGACCTAAGCTTGGATGTCGTGTAGATGCGGCACCACCCTGCCACACCTTTCCATGCTAGGTTCTGGTATCTAACCATGAAGACGTAAAAATTGACTGAAATATGAAGAATTGAAATCATTTAGTAAACTGCTTTGATAAAAAAAAAAAAGTGAAGATAATCTAGTTTCTAATAACCTAAATAAATCATACTAACTCCCAATGTCTAGCCCAGACTCACCGATGAAAATAAATGAAACAGTGCGATAAGAAAAAAAAACTGTTATTGGTTCCTCAAGTGATGGCAGATTAACTCGGCCTTGTCCCGGAACGGCCTCTTTCTTCTGGATAGCCCTGGGGAGGGATAAGTAGGATTTTATGACCGGATTAAAGAACCCCGAATTGTGGGTAGAAGTTTGGAAGCGTAGCTAATGACACCCATATTGTGTACAGTGTTTCTGTGTGCACTATAAGTCAAATTATATACATGACACTCATCATACTCATATATATATATTGTTCTTCTTCTGTAGTGTTGTTAGAGTTCTCTAACGTTATTTTTTATCATTGTCAAAAATTGTTAGGTTCGAATTTCTGTATATGGCATGTGTTCAAAGGAGCGTAAGCAGAATAAACAAAGAAAAGTTTTTTTCTCTCTCTTCCTCTCTCTCTCTCCTCTCCTCTCTCTTCCTTCTCTTCTCTCCTCTCTCGTCTCTCTCTCTCGTCTCTCTCTCTCTCTCTCTCTCTCTCTCTCTCTCTCTCTACACGACTTAGACTCAGAGGTAATTTGATTAAGAAAATGGTGATAGAGATAATTTCATCATCTGTTTTTATAGATTTTCCTTTATCGATGTAATGAAACTGCCACCGTTGTCAAATACGAAATCTTAGGACCGGAAATTACTGGCAACCCTTTCCGAATCATTACACATATTCATACTTTATTGTCTTTACCTTGTTTACCCTCTGTTTTCGTTTCATCACTATAACTGTCGGATGAATTTTCAGCAATGTTTGTTGTGTAAGAATTTCGTACATAACTTTCATTTAGAATATGGTACTGGTGCATTGTTTCATAAATGAAAGTTTGCGCGTTCTACATCTACATCTTTGTTCTGTAACGTTTCCAGTACATTTGTTTTTTTTTATTTCAGTGGGAAAAATGGTCAATTAAATTACAATTACGTACTTATCGTTTTTTCATTTGCGCTAGAGCTGGAAAGGAAGCAGAAGAAAACAACCCACGACCGATGATAAGTTGGCTTAGAAGGATTATAGCCCCTCTACCCCTTGCGTTGAAAGACCAAATTCCGTGTAAATGAACGACCAGCCAGCAGCATGTTGTTTTCGCTACATAGCGACTCCCGCCAAGTGATTGGCGAATTCCCGCATTAGATATAGAAAATCAGGAAAATTATGATAAAAGGGGTTCGGGAGGAAGTGTTTTTGTTTGGATAAGGTCGACAACACTTCCTCGGACCTAGAGAGAATACATTAGAGAGGATTTACCTTAAAAGAAAGGCAGGAAAAATCAATCGTATATGTACTACTAAACGTCATGTTGAAAACATCCGCTCCCCTATATATACGTACTAAACGTCTCAGGTGGCGTTGGCGTGCTACGTATATATACGTACTAAACGGTTAAAGGGTTAAAGATTGCGTTCGCTACCGAACTGCATGTTACGTATGTAACAGTGGTTTCACTACCAAATCTCACACATAAACATTGACGTATTTTTACAGTAGACATAAAAGAATCTACTTAATTTCTATAATTACTATGTATTCTATGGCAGCTTCTGAGTTAAGCTAAGGGTAACTCTTCTTTACCGGCAAGCTTAGATTGCGTTGCCACCGAACCGCATGTTACGTACGTAACAATGGTTTCACTACCAAATCTCACATGTAAACATTTGACGTATTATAGTAGACATAGAAGAGTTGTCTTAATTTCTTAATTACTACACACATCTATACCATAGTAGCTTCTCTGATTTAAGCTATGGCTAACCTCTTCTTTACCAGCAAGCTTAACAAAGCTACCGAACCGCACATGTAACCTATGTACATAATATTGCCTTCACTCCAAACCTAACAATTAAATATGTCATTACATTTGCTACTGAAATGCGCACTTTGTTTGAGCATTTTTCTTTAATAGATCACATATGCAATTACTAGTATGTATACTACAGTGGGGCCTCGCTTAGTCGCGGATCAGCAATCACGGATTCAGTTAAATCACAGGTGTTTCCTTGGACCACTTCTCAGTCTATATCGCTGGTATGAATCGCAGCATCGCGGGCTTGTCGTGGTAGGAAGCCTCGTCCGGTTCGGATAACCAGCAAATGCATGAACAGATTCACATTATGATATTAACTGACAATAAAGGTAATAAAACCATTCTCATTTTATATATTATTGGCATATCTTCATAATATATAGCCTATTCATGGAATAATTCCACATCATTGACATCAACTTGTAGAGCGGTCAGCAGAAGTGTAAACATTGAGTTACACTTAACAGCACCTTTGTCATTCTTAACTTTTTAGAAATGTTAATAGTAGTAGTGTAATTACAGTAGTAATAACATTTAGGAAAACTTTAATTTTCAACTCAAACTTCATTATTGTTTTGGTATAACGTAACAACTAAATCCTCTGAAAACACCTGGCAGTCATACGAACGATAATTGTCATAGATTATCGTATTGTTTGCGATCGGCGACAAAGCGTAAACGTAATAAAACCATTTTTACCTTATATATTATTGTCATATATTCATAATAAAATGCATATCTTATATATTATTGGCATATCTTCATAATAAAAAGCCTCAAGGAATAATTCCTTGGGGAATGCATTTTTCAAAAGACAAAAATACACTTTACATTTTTACATTTTACAGCATGCAATGATTACTTTATTTTGATGTGATTACATTGATATTACAGTATGGTACTCTAAGCAGTACAGTAACTATTTTTTTTATCATAAATGTATATTCATTCACGAAAAAAATACGTATGACCACCGTACATACTATTTTTACACATTGTAATAGTGGTTACACCGTTCTACAAACTACTGATGTATTTTTACGTAAGTGTCCTCTAAATTCTGTCATAAATCACTTTACATACTTAATTTTTTTGTGGAGCCCAAATACATATCCCAGAAAATTAATGAAATCGCGAATTTTATCATAGAGCAAGATTCACTCATTACTGTTTTCTTCTTCTTTGCATGACTAAATGCATTTTTAGGATACACTGAGTTACAAATTTTCAAATACTATGAATGTAAATTCTCTCTCTCTCTCTCTCTCTCTCTCTCTCTCTCTCTCTCTCTCTCTCTCTCTCTCAATGAAGTATGAATTACTTGACAATGTTAAAAATAATAATTCCATTAATAAATTCATTTCTTTTAGCAACTAAATTGTTTTCCAAAATGATTCTTTCGGTAATAAACGTCCATCAGCTGATTCTAAACGTAAACAAAAGACAAAAATAGATTTTTATTGCTGTATTTTACTGGTTATACATTAATATTATAGTTGGGTGCTGTAATCTTTACAGTAAATCATGTTTTTTATCATAAATATGTTCATTCACAAAATAGATATACTATGTACTTTTAGTTTGGTGCAGCAGCCAAATCATGAAAATAGAAAGGAATTGTTAGGTAATATACTTTTGTTTGCTGATCTTGATGAAGGGGAAATTGAAGATAGGAAAGAATAACTTTGAAACTGTCTTGAATTTAGTTTAAGGTGATAGTTGAAGACATATTTGGTGCTTGAACTAAAGTAGGCAGTTATAATCATTGAAATAGTGGTCTTGGGTGGGTTAATTATTAAAGTAGGCAGCTTAAAGTAATTTTAGGGGGCGGGGTACCAGGATAACACTGGTATTTACTTTTCACGGGAGGTTCTGGGCCCTATCCCCCGCGATTATTGAGGCCCTACTGTATTTGAAAAATGTGTGAAGATCGCTTCAGATATTATTTAACATTTTGATATCTCTATAAAAAATTTAAACTGAAAAAGGAAAACAAATAAGTCTCTACTCATAAGAAAATTATACAAATTTTACTTAATACTGCATCATTATCATGCCACTGAAACACCATTTTTCTTTAACAGATCACATACACAATGAATAAATACTTGAAAATTGTGTGAAAATCACTTCAGACATAATTGATAACTACTGTAAAAAAAAAAACTTTAAAAAGGAAAAAACAGAAGAGTCATGAAGAAAAAACATTATTCACACTTTACGGATCGTTTGTTATGCCACTGTGGGTATTTATATTCACAGAATTTAACATTCCTTAGTTGGATTCAAACTTAGCGATCAAGTCATTTGTTAGTGCTGCTTTTAAGGCAATTTCACTATGAAGATACATATATTCTCTATAGTTTTGTATGAAATTGAGGCATTTTCTGCATTTTATTGAAAATATTAGCGAAAATACATTCTAAAATCGTACTTGAAACCTAAGTAGGATAGAAATTTTGCTAAGTTCCAATTCTTCAAATTATGCTAAAAAACATGAAATTAGGCTACGTTTGGTAACACTGGATGACGCTAACTAGCAGCAGCTGGCGGAAACAGTTTTGTTTACAAACATCATATGGTCTGAGGGTCGGAATCCAGTTTTTTTTGTTTGAACACAGATACAAAGTTTATTGGAAATTTAGTGGCTAAATCCGATTATGTCGAGTTCTAATACGGTCGTGAGCTGGGTCTCTACTGTATTCAGTTTCCTTTGAGGGGCGTCCAGTGTGGCCAGGTACATAATGTGTTTTGTCAGGACAGGTTAGGTGTGTTAGGTTGGTATGGTAACCTTTATAAGGAGAGGGGGTGAAGCCATGGGGCAGGTATCATGGCCCACTATGTTAGGTTAGGTTTCCTTTATGGTTGTAACCCCCCTACCCACCCCTCTTTCTGGGTAGCACAGCCTGCTAAGTAAAAGGTTAGTTTGGTAACCTTTATATTAGGTTTCCTTTAATGGGACTCCAGGTAACAAGGCTAACTAGGTTAGGTTAGTATGACAACCTTTATATATTAGGTTTCTTAACACAATGATGATAACTATTCTTTAGTGATAATAATATTTCATCTTGTATTTCATGATGGAACAGGCCATTTTTATCCATTTCATAATTTTGTTTGGATAGTATACAGCTACTATATGCATGTGTGTAATACATGAATAGTCTTGTAATGGACATGAGATTTTCTGGGTTAAACAAATCGTATTTTATAGCTAATACCGGTGTAGACAAATGTTATGGACAGGCACTAATTTTATATATTTATACATTACACTTTTATACATTCGACATACCTGTCAGATATATACATAGCTATTGACTCCGTCTTCCCGACAGAAATTCGAATTTTGCGGCACACGCTACAGGTAGGTCAGGTGATATACCTGCCTGCCGCTGGGTGGCAGGAATAGGAACCATTCCCGTTTTCTATCAGATTTTCTCTGTCGGCCATATTGTAAACATACGTTTGCGGTACCTCCTGACTTGATTTTTGTGTTTCATTGCCATCGATCTTCTGGGCTGTCTTTTGCAGGGAAGTACTGGGTCTTTGGCTCGGCATACGCTTATATTAACTTTAATGAATTTGGCTTCGAAAAAATTTCGAAGAATATATAACGTGTAACTACCGAAATTGTCGGTAGACACTCACATAGTTTGCAAGAAAGGGAAATATTAATATTTATTCATTAATACGTGTAATAAGTGTTAGAATTGATTGAGGAAATAAGCTGACTTCCTACTTTAGGGAGTCAGTAAAGCATGTAACTAGATACGCTTCCTTTAAAAGTTTTTTGGATACTCGTACTAACGAGCAGTTTGAGTATTAACAGTACTAGTAGTGTTGCATCCTCATCACCTTCTTACTTCGCAGAAACTTCAAATTCATAATTGCAATTTGAAGACAAGGATTGTGGCTCAATATGCGAGCCTATTAAAAAGTAAGAAGTGATTACTAGTGTTCCCCATTGCAGTGGAGGGTGCGTCTGATCGACTCTTGTCTCGCTCTCAGGCCTAGACCTCTTTCAAGCTCCCAAGCCCAGAGGAGAAGGAATGTCGAAAGCCGTAAGGAGGTTTCAGAGAATCCCCACCGGTCAGGCGTCCCCTCGGCAGGTTCTGTAGAGCGTCCCAGACTGCCAAGGATAGCCATTGGAAAGGCATCCTTAAAAAAGTGCGTCTCTTCTTCCGTTTCTTCATCTTACATCCGAAAAGCCGAAGAATGTACATGTTTGGAGTTCTGACGATCTAGCGCGTTCTCTGAAAACTAAGAGAACACTGAGCAAGAGCCAGCCAGGAAGCCGCATTCCAGCAAGCAAGCGCGAACCACGTTCCAACAGCCAGCAGCGAGCCCCGTTCCAACAGACTAGCGCGAGCCCCGTTCCTACAACCAAACGCGAGCCCCGTTCCAGAAAATTTTTCTTGGCGCAAGGCGCCTTCAAAGAGATGAAGCGCTAGCCTGGCGTAAATGGCGCCAGAAAAACAGACGGCTAGAGCAAGGAGCCTTATAGTAGAGTGGCAATCAGAACGATCCTTCCATTGAACGTTTCCGGGCAAGAGGCTCCTTCTAAAATGAGCCTAGTAGGCGCTCGGAACTATCAGGGCGCACGGGACCTTCCACGCAAGCGGAACGTTCCAGGAGCGAGTCTCCTTTCTAGCGTGCGGAACTATCCAGGCGCTAGGCGCAAGGAGCCAGGCGCCAGAATATTCCAAATCTTCTTATGAGAGAGAGGTCAGTCGTGAGGCTCCTGTTTGAGTTTTTAACTTGAGCAACTTTCCCCTGGCAAAGGTGCAAGATGTCGCACAGGCGGCCGTCGCTTTTGTCAGAAGGATTCTGATACTAAGAGAAGCCATTTTTCATTATTCAGAAGACTCCTATGTTTGGCAGTTCCTCTCAATGCGGACTCTCTCCTTCATTCATGCTCTTCCCTCGTTATGAAGAGGCAAGAGCTTTGGGAGTTTTCTTAATAAGAATCTCATCGACGTTTGGGTATGATGGCGGATAGGAAATATCTACTTCCTTCCGTAAACCCTAGAGATGAACAGGAATTCTGTCTCTTCCGCGATTTATGAGGAAATCACAAAGATTTAAAGAGTTCCTGGATTAACTTCCTTTCTTAAGGAGATATATATACTCTTTCTATCGTTCTATTAACGAAAAGAACGAAGATAGTAAAATTTTTCGTTCTCTATCTGCCTTGGCAGGGAAAGAAGTATCTGCTGTATGAGAATACGATACGGTCAAATCATAAGCACATACCGTAGTTACTTCTTTGCTGAGCAACTCAATTACCAGTATCATTCCAGGAATTTCCTAGGAAGGACTACGCTTAAAGGGATTGTTAAGACAACACCTACTTAGCTTCTAGATTTATCGAAGTCTTGTTTCGCTTAAATATGCATTAATAAGAACTTCCTGAAGTTCGATAATAATTTGATAAGATTCCTTTATTGAATGGAGTAGCTGGCAACTCTGGAAGAGTAAGGCCAGATGGCTAACGGAGACTGCTATTGCTTAGACCAACGCAGTACCATCTAGTTCTCGGTCATGAGCGGCCGGTTACATCTCTGTCTCCTGCGGGATGGAATAACTAACCGTATCTCTCCCCTACAATTGCGGGTTGAGGGGGATAGTTAAGCAAACATAAATAAAATATTGTCTGCCTTTTGCTAAGAAGCTTTCAATAAGAAAGATATTACAACCTTTCAATGCTGTCTACCATAGGTAACATTATTAAAGGATTCTAACGCAGCAGAACACTATATTATATAATGCTCTCATGCTTACGAAAGCATGGCTTATTAGAGTACATGCTTAGTGAGAAGAAGAATGTAGTAGAGAATTCACTTTAAGACTACGGTATGGTCAAGTCTTATGCACATACCGAGGTTAACTACAGAATTCCTAGTATCCTTACAAAGGTTTCCTAGATTAATGCTGTTTACCACAATGTGACAGTATTATAAAGGATTCTAATACGGCAGAGCACGATATAATATAATTCTCTCATCCTTTCGAGAAACGCACACAACCTTTTTAGAATCGGATATTGCTCAAGAGAAGATGGATGAGTCGGATGGGAAACATTCTCTTCGTGGCAGAAGTTGTTCCCTGAATGGACTATACTACGTATATAAAAGTTTTTTTTTTTTTTTTTTACTAAGAACGGAATTAACATGTGAAAGGGTGTCGGGTACCATAAAGGCACAGATGTTCTGGCACATAACCTAAAAATAATTAGAAGGAAGCGCCAGCCTGGCGCCATGCGCCAGAAGCACCATCCAAGATATTTTCTCGTTTTAGCGAGTTATTCACCTAAGAGTCCAGTAGCCTCTCGGACAGCAGGCTCGGTAACGGCAAGATTCGTTCCTGATTTCATTACCCATTTAATCGAAAAGGGGTCGCTTACAAGGAATGATGAAATGATTTTTTTTAATCACTTAGGCCAATTCCACGACTCTCTCATATCGCAGAGAGCATCGAGAATCTTTTTTCGCCCCTATTCGCGTTAACAAAAGAGAACCTAATTGGAAAACAGACGAGAACCTGCGGAAAATCATCTTCATAGATCTCTTCGCAAGGTAGAAGACGAACAGGCTTCCTATAGACTGCTTCCTTTTCCTCGAACCAAGAGAGGTAGCAATATACGCCATCTTTAATTTAAAAAAAAAAAGGGGGAATAAACTTTAGTCTTTTTTCCCCTAGTTATAAATTCTTAACAGATATTGAGATAAATGGGCATCAAAGGAAGAGAGGATGAATGCCTCATTTTGGCCTTAGAGAGGTTGGGTTCACGGAAGTCACGTTCTTCTCACAGCATGTTTCGTAAGGCTTTTCCAAGAGTATCTGGATATTCTATCAGAATCTATTATAAATAGACCTGAAAAACCTCTCCACTCTGAGTCGGTCTGCGTGCAGACTGACCAGAAGTAGACATGAATGAGAGGAGTTTTTCTAGGTAAAAGACAAGAGTCATAGTAAAGACATAGAATTGCTGCAGATCGTGCTAGATGGCATGGGGAAACTGTCCTCTTCCGATACCTCTGTGAACCACATGGGGGGGTTTTTCTTCCCTTTCAGAGGGAAGAATCAGTTTTGTATATATCTGCTATCAATAACGCAGTAAAAGGCTATACTCTGTCTCTACAAGGAGAATTAGAGATAGCAGAGAATTAAGATCTTCGGGATCTTATACGATACCCCAATACGACATGAGTAGGATATCAAGTGGATTAACACGGACAAGGCTCTAACCAGGTGACACCCAGGCGCCAGCCAGAGGCGCCAGGCTCCAGGATCTCCAGCTTCTTCGTGTTTGGAGATAGAATTCACCAAGAGTCTCCTCTTTGAGATTTGTCACAAAATCAGTTGTTTCCTGACAGGGACACAAGTTGTCGCACAGGCGGCCGTTGCCCGTGTCAGGATGGACTGAGATTGAGGGAAGTTTCTAGCAAGAACAAACTTCTCATGACAGGAACTCTAGTGGTTGCATAAGCGTCTTCATCTCTGTCAGGATGGTTTGATTTGGAGAGACTTTTGCAGGATCAACCTTCACCTGCCAGGTACTCAAGATGTCGCACATGTGAACGTAACCTTGTCAGGATGGGGCTGTTACTGCTTAAAGCCCTTCACCTTATGAAGAGAGGCACTCTCCTCAGGTGATTCATTCTTCTCCCAACATTATGGGACAAAGATATATCAGACTAGGAAGTCAATGAGGGTGCAGGTCTTTCAGATTACAAGACCTTAGCACCCTTTTATTGCATGAATTCGGAGAGTCTCTTGAGTCCTGCACACCTCTCCTTCTCCTAGTTCATTACTAAGGGGATTATAAATCATCCTCTTTTGGACCTCAGATTCTGTGTTCTGACAAGATGGAACTGCTCCTTGTTAAACTTCTTTGGGGAATTTTATGAGGTAATTCTTTGTTTCTCTTGGTCCTAAACGACCAAGAAGACAAGTGAATTTTTGTGCATTGGAGTCTCGCATCAGACTCTATGGATACTCGGCTATAGGTTCTTGCCAGCATAGTATGGCTGGTAAAAGAACTAAAACCCTCTATTCCTGACTCAACGCTTTCAGATAGAGGTTCTGTCGTCCAGGCAGGGTACTTACGTTTTCATCTACAGATAATGGTTTAAACGTTTGCCTACAGAGTCTTTGGGATGCGATGAGGGCTCGAAATGCTTCCCAGAAGGTATTCAGAGGGATACAATAAAGAGCTAGAAATCAGGAGTCCTCCCAATTTCAGCTCTGAGTCTCCTTCGACTTCCAAGCTCCTTCCCTTCCTTCGGACAAGGATAGGGAAGATTCCGCAATGAGGAACCTCATCAACATGTAAGGAGATCTCGTTAGCAATGGAAGTACTCAGGAAGAATCCTCTTCGGAGGAAGACTCTTATCTCTCGTACTGTTAGATATCCTATCGTCTAATGGATGTAGCTGACTACAATCACCTCCCCTTGCCGGAGAGGCCAAAAGCTCAAAGTGGAAGAATTTCTTCCACCCCTTCTCCAGTCTCTTGATAAACTATTGTGGATGTTCAGGACTTTCGGATAATGTAGCGCCAACTAGGCGCCAAATGCCAAAACAGGCGTAAAAAATGCCAGAGGCA
Organism: Macrobrachium nipponense; assembly: GCF_015104395.2. Taxonomy (NCBI): domain Eukaryota; kingdom Metazoa; phylum Arthropoda; class Malacostraca; order Decapoda; family Palaemonidae; genus Macrobrachium; species Macrobrachium nipponense. The sequence goes on along the minus strand of NC_061102.1, from coordinate 57,473,375 downwards.
GACAGTTCCAAGGAACACTGTCATTGTCTGATGAGAAGAAAGAGCGGGTCTCCAACCTAGCGCAGGTGCGCTAGAGGCGAACAAATCGGACAGATAAGAGCGTCCGATGTGGACATCACCAGACATCCTTGAGACTACCAAGCTCGAAGCTCAAGCAAGTGGGGAGGAGCCAGCCAGGCTCCAGGCGCCAAAAAAGAGCCAGTCTGGAGCCAGGCGCAAAGCTACTTCCAGGCGCGAGGCGCCAGCCAGGAGTCAGGCGAAAAGCGCCTTACAGGCGCTAGGTGCCAACCAGGCGTCAAGCGCCAGGCAGGCGTGAGGCGCCAGCTAGGCGCAAGGGACAGGCAGGCGCAATGCACCAGCCAGGCGAGAGGCGCCAGCCAGGCGCGAGGCGCCAGCCAGGCTCTATCCAGAACAGATCCATTTCAAAGAAAGCCCTGGTCTTCTTTGAAACAAGTGTGATCACTAAAGCACTTCGTGAGTAACTTGATGATTCCTTCGCATGAAGTGCGAGCTTTTATGAATTCTTGTTCTTTCCTAACAATATGTCATGAGGACATATTAGCTGTCACTTGCGGGAGATGCAACTCTGTGTTGACTTCCCATTACACGAAGGAGGTCAAGTTGACCTACGAGAGATCCTTCTCTCTTGGTTATACGTGTCTACGGATACGTTGCTGGGATAGGGAGCAGACACTGATCCTTAACTAGTGAGTTAAATTTTATTTTATCATAGTGTTTTTTTCTTTGGGTTGTTTGAAAGGAGTTTGGGGATAACTCTTTTCAAATTAAGCACAAACCCTCGTGTTAGGATCAGGTGATCGGGTTCGGTGTTGTGCTCCTTAATTATGCCACTAGGCATAGGTGTATTGTCATGTAAGTGGATAAGACCCCATTGACAAAAGACCATTAGATTCTGTCGAGTAAGTGGATAAGACCCCATTGACAGATCTACAAGAAATCTTAGCAATAGGTCACATCCTCGCTGAGGCTCTTGAGACGAAGCAGACTCCTAGCAATAGCTAGGAAGTCAACCCTTCATCTAAACACATAGGAACCAAGGTTTTATTTATTTATTACCTACAACGTATGTTGTTTCCGGTCTATTCAGTAATTAGCTGTCTCTTACTCTCCTCCAATGGTGTGAATCAGCTATGTATATATCTGACAGGTAAGTCGAATGTATGAAAATGATATTGTTATGATACAATAAAGTTTTATACATACTTACCTGGCAGATATATACAATTAATCGCCCACCCAACCTCCCCTCAGGAGACAAGTGGAAGAGAAAATCTGATAGAAAACGGGAATGGTTCCTATTCCTGCCACCCAGCGGCAGGCAGGTAGATCACCTGACCTACCTGTAGCGCGTGCCGCGAAATTCGAATTTCTTTCGGGAAGACGGAGTCAATAGCTATGTTTATATCTGCCAGGTAAGTATGTATAAAACTTTATTGTATCATAACAATATCATATTTGTCTACAACCGGTATTTTGCTTTAAAATACAATTTATTTAACCCAAAAAATCTCATGTCCATTACAAGACTGTTCATGTATGTACTCTGTATTGCATTTTTTTTTTTCACTTGTGAAATCATCCCTCCTCAGTTATGTTATTCACCCCCACCCCACTCCACCCCACCATACCATTCTTCTGGTCAATCATAGGCCTCTTATCACCATGCAGTACACACAACCTAATTGTAGTGCCTCAGTGGCGTGGTTGGTATGGTGTTTGCTTCCCACCTCGGTGGTTGCCGGTTCGATTCTCGGCCATTCCATTGAGGAGTGAGAGATGTGTATTTCTGGTGGTAGAAGTTCACTCTCGACGTGGTTCGGAAGTCACGTAAAGCCGTTGGTCCCGTAGCTGAATAACCACTGGTTCCATGCAATGTAAAAACACCACACAAACAAAAACAAAACAAACAACCTAATTGTATTTTCATATCACATAAGTACTTGAATTCTTAACATCAACTGCTCCACATTCTCAAAGTAGCCGTAGTTTCAATGTTAATTGTGATAACAGTTCAGTTAATGATATTTCCGTTTGTGATATTTGAAATGATTTGCATTATATGCCGTCATTACAGATTGTCCATTGAGAACATCAGTGTTTGTATCCCCCTCACTGGCCAACGAAAAGAAGACTCGTACATTCACTGTTAAGGTAAGTGAGTAAATGATTTACAGTCTTTGTTCAAACTTTATTCTTGGGGAGTATAGTGTTTTTATTTATTACAGGTACTCCTCATTCAACGATCAGGTTCTGTTCCAGTGACTGCGTTGTTAAACAAATTCGTTGTTAAACGCATTATTCTCATTATTTTGACTCAAATCATTAATTTTCAGTCACAATATACACAGAACTAGTTTCCAACATATCCTATCCTACTACTTGGCAAAGTTCTTACAACGCTTTTTATTATTTTATTGTTACTCCTATGTTTTAACTTCATTTTAGAATTTCTTAATGTATAATTTTTTTTAACTAGTGTACTTTTTAACACATTTAGCCATTTTATAACTTCATAATGTATAATTTTCTTTAAAATAGTGTACTTTAAAATATTTAACACATTTAGCCTACATTCCCGAGTTAGTCTACTAGTAAGTCAATTCAGTACTAAGTCAATACAGTGCTAAATTCTTCTAAGAATTTTCACATTATTTAGCAGTGACTTTCATATTCTAAATTTGGTATTTCATTTACATTCATATTATTTTTGAATTCATTCATTTACAAATATTTTAGGTTTGGTAAATTACCTTCCGTATTTCCTGATGGTCTTAATTTAATTTCCTTATGATAGCCTTTATATTAACTTTCCTTTAAAGGGGGGGTTCAGGAGGGTCAAAGCCCCTCCCCCCCAGCCTTGTAGTGGCGGGATCACACAAAGCAATGGAGCAAGCAAGCTTCCCACAGTTACTTTAATCGTTCCGGCAGAAAAATTCCCCCAGCCACACTTTCCCCTTTACGTTGTCTTACCGAAACACAGAACACACAAAACAACATCATGTACTCACCTCAGACTTCAGATACTAAAAAAACAAAACCCCACCCCAATCACCACGCAAAGAACCAACAACAACTTGAAAAGAACATGACAAATCACACGCTGACTCCAACCATGCACAACAAACCACCAACACTGTCCCCAACTGCCAACTCATAGACACCAAAATGCACAACCAGATCGAGACACAAGAATTTTACAATACTAAAATCAATGACTAAACAAGCTTCCTCGCTTCTTCGGACTCTCGTAACAGACACCTGCCACTGATATTCTCGGCGATCACCACAACAGACAATACCCACACGCTTACGCCCGCCATCAAACCACTCCTATTCATCCCTCCACCAATTTCTCTCTCTCTCTCTCTCTCTCTCTCTCTCTCTCTCATCTCTACTCTCTCTAACAGGTTCTCTCTCTCTCTCTCTCTCTCAAAGATGTCAAATTTCATCTACCACTATCACTCCTCCATAAGGAAATACGTACTAGGTTAGCTTAGGTTAGTATATCCTATATTTTAGTAATCTTTGGGGGTGAACCCCCCGCCCCGCATGTAGCTCATCCCACTGTGTTTTGTTAGGTTATTTTGGTAACCTTTACATTCAGTTTCCTTTGAGGGGCATCTAGCGTGGCCAGGTACATAATGTGTTTTTTGTTAGGTCAGGTTAGGTTGATATGGTAACCTTTATAAGGAGAGGGGGTTGCAGGGGGTGAAGCCACTGGGCAGGTATCATGGCCCGTTAGGTTAGGTTATTATGGTAACATATAAGTTAGGTTTCCTTTAAGGTTGTAACCCCCTACCCCACCCCCTTTCCTGGGTAGCATGGCCTACTAGGAAAGGTTAGTTTTGTAACTTTTGTATGTATATTAGGTTTTGTGTAATGGGCTCCAGGTAACAAAGCTAACTAGGTTAGGTTAGTATGACAGCCTTTATATTAGGTTTCTAAACACACTGATAATAACTATTCTTTAGTGGTAATAATATTTCATCTTGTATTTCCTGATAGAACAGGCCATTTCTATCTGATTCATAATTTTTTCTTAGTATACATACATATATGCATATATATATTATATATATATATATATATATATATATATATATATATATATATATATATATATATATATATATATATATATATATATATAATGTGTAAAATTAGTACCCGTCCCATCACATTTGTCTACACTGGCATTTCCTTTAAAATACGATTTATTCAACCCAGAAAATCTCATGTCCTTTACAAGACCGTTCATGTATCTACCGTCAGTCTTACTTGTGTGAAATCATCCTCCCTTAATGATGTCATTCACCCACCCCCCCCACCCCACCCCACCCCACCCCACCCCACCCCACCCCACCCCACCCCACCCACCCCACCCCACCCTACCCACCCTACCCTACCCTACCCTACCCTACCCTACCCTACCCTACCCTACCCTACCCTACCTACCCTACCCTACCCTACCCTTCTTCTGGCCAATCATAGGCCTCTTATCACAACCTAATTGTATTTTCATATCGCATAAGAACAAGTAGTACTTGAATTCGTAGCACCAGCTGCTCCACATTCTCAAAGTAGCCGTAGTTTCAATGTTAATTGTGATAACAGTTCTGTTAACGATATTTCCGTTTGTGATAATTCAAATGATTTGCATCATATCCTGTCATTACAGATTGTCCATTGAGAACATCTGTGTTTGTATCCCCCTTATTTGCCAACGAAAAGAAGAATCGTACGTTCACTGTTTAAGGTAAGTGCGTTTATGTATGTTCACTGTTTAAGGTAAGTACGTTTATGATTTATAGTCATTCAAAGTTATTCTTGAGGAGTAGGGTGTTTTGTTTATTACAGTTAGCATTAATTTTTAGTCTTATATACAGAACTAGTTTCCAACATATCTTAATATGTACTTGGCAAAATTCTGACATTGGTTTTTATTATTTTATCATTACTCATACTTTTTAACTTCATTTTAGAATTTCTTAGTGTATAATTTTCTTTAAAATAGTTTACTTCAACACATTTAGCCATTTTATAACTTCATAATGTATAATTTGCTCTAAAATAGTGTATTTTATTTAACACATTTAGCCAACTTTCCTGAGTTGGCCTACTAGTAAGTCAAATTAGTACTAAGTCAATACAGTGCTAAACTTTTATCAGAATTTGCACATTATTTAGCAGTGACTTTCATATTCTAAATTTGGTATTTCATATTTATTGCTATTAGTTTCTTCGCCGTTTATTTTTATTGTAGAGGGTAGTGAGATGAGGAAAATAATGAATGAAAATTGGCGCTCACAGGGCATTTGAATTTAGCCGTCAAGCTTAAACAAAGCACAACGCCATCTATAGAGGAAAGTGAACAATAAACTATTCACTAATGGGATAAGCATTTTCTAACATTGGTAAAGATTTACACTTTTTCTTACCTCTAGTATCATATGATCTCATGGGTGACATATCGAATACGTATGTAAATAAATACACGGTCGTATAAAAAATTATCAGCGTATTACATGCAAGTCTTTCAAACATACTAAGAGTAAGGAATTCGTGCATGCCAAATATCTCATTGGTTTGATTAAAAGGATTGACTTGGCAGAACTTCTCAAGTGGAATATTTTAAGAAATTATTTAATTTCAAGTTAATATAAAATACATATTTGTTGTCACATTTTCTTTCCATTACTAAGACTTATTCTCACTAAAAGGAGATATGCCACAATTTTTGGTGTGTGAAGTTGCTAACAAACTTGACGCCACCCGAACTAATGGGGGCTGAATCAATCCAACCAGGGAAGTTCCCAGACCATAGAATGCTGACTGTAAGAGGTTCACCTGTATACTTTTTCTTTGCAATGTATATTAAAACCTTATTTATTGTTTTTTACCCATAGATTTCAAGGTTTTTAACACCTAGGCTAGGTTAGATTATTGGCACTGAACAGCTTTTCTCTTGGCCACCATTAGCAATGTTTTTTTTCATTTTTTGGTGTTCCCCCTCGGTCAGTATTCACCCACATCACCACCTACAATATTGTCACATAATGTTTTAAACCAGTGAATTACATCTGGCACATATGTAATACGCTGGTGGGCACAAACCAACAAGGGCAGATGACACTTAATTTAACTTGCTCAAGTGTAGTGCACATTGTAAGTGTATGGCATGTAAGGTTTCTTTTTTGCTTATTACATTGTATATTAATTGGATAGCACTATGTGAACTTCATCTAAACATCCTCTAATATCTCACTAAGCCTAACATAACATTACCCCGACCACTTAGGAACCTAAACTTAATTCTTTAATCCTATTACTGCAGTCTTGGAATTATTGACCTCCCTGAATGACATCTGTCTGCTTGTTCAAGTACTCAGTTTCTTGAGTTGTTGATCCTCAATAGAAGCCTGATGTTGCTTGAGGTTTGACTCCAGTTCCCAACTGTGCACCGGCAAAGCCTTTCCCAAATCATCAGCCATGAACTCTGTAGGCCATCGACTTAGCCAGCATACTACCAATTTGCTGTTTGGCTCCGGAAAGAAAAGGTCTGGCGGGTTTACACAAGCTAAAAAACAAAAAACTTAGAACACAAACCCATATACTCCCCTCAGACTCAGGGTGAGGAGATGCACTGCTGTCCAAACAAACGACCAAGGACAACAACCACACAACAATTCAATAAACATTCAACAAAAGACCACTGGTCAACAATCCCTATCAGCACCAAGAACACGACAAGTCAACACGCTGCCCACAACAACAACAATCAACAACTAATCTAGTACTACACAACAGCTACAAAAAACACAAAATAGTGACCATCAACGATACTGCTCTCTCTCTCTCTCTCTCTCTCTCTCTCTCTCTCTCTCTCTCTTTTTGATTTGACAATGTCTCCTTACATCACCCTGGATCTTATTTGAGGACCCTCATACATTCTATCGGTTACATTCACTTCTTCCAAACCACTTTCATTCAAACTCCCATTATCTCCCTTGCTACTATTGTGGTGGGATCACAAGCTGAAAAACAAGCTGGCAAAAATCTCTCTCTCTCTCTCTCTCTCTCTCTCTCTCTCTCTCTCTCTCTCTCTCTCTCTCTCTCTCTCTCTCTCTCTCTCTCTCTCTCTCTCTCTCTCTCTATTAACCTAATCACTCTAGCTGCCAAATCCACCACAGTCACACTTTCCTCTACACACTACAGTATACACACAGGACAAGTGACCTACAACTACACAAAACATAAAACAAAAAAACTCAAAACACATGTACTTACCAATCAATCCAATTACTCCGGGCTATCCTTTGATGTCCGCCTGTTAAGGTCACTGGGACACCAACAACAACAACAACAACAACCAAGAACCACGACACCACAACCCAACCCAACAACAACACAACCAAGGGCAACAACAACGCAACAACAATCAAGGAACAGCCACAACTCAACAACACAGCAACCAACCAAGGAACATAACCACAACACAACAACCAACCAAGGAACACAACCTCACATAACAAAACACAACAAAAGACCACTGCACAAACAACAAAAAATCACAACAGCACGGGCACAACAACTAAGCAAAAACACTAACTTAACAACAACTAAATAAGGGATTTTGACGGAGGAAAAATCTATTTCTGGGTGATTGGCTCGTGTCGCCCTATGAAAGGATCCTTAATATCATTCTTTCTAGGCAAAATTAATCTAAAATTACCAGAGAAAAAAAACAAAATTAAGAAAAATGTCAGTAAAACTGACTCGCTCACTCTTTAAAAGAAGTGTCGGTATGAGAATAGGGGCGAGTGAGAACACTACCACGAGACATTCACCAATTAGACCTTCCAATCAGAATCCTCACAAGAGAGAGCTGATACCAACGGGCGATGCGGCCGTTACTACTACTACTAGGGGACGCCACGGACAGCAGCGCCCCTAGCGGTCATCCTTAATTTAAGAACATCTTGTCCTGCAGGGGGGGGCAAACAATACAGGGTGGGTTTCATAGGGCGACACGAGCCAATCACCCAGAAATAGATTTTTCCTCCGTCAAAATCCCTTTTCTGGGCTCAGCTCGTGTCGGCCTATGAAAGAGTACCAGAGAAACAGACAAGATGGGAAAAAAAGGACAAATGAAAAACAGTGTAAAATGAGGAATATAATATAAGTAAATCAGTTATTACAGTATATAAACTAAGTACTTAAGGCTAACTTATTTTAAACAATGACATAAAAGAAAGTTAGTAATGTAAAGTACTTAAAATTACAGTAAACATAGTAAAGTACAAAAATGCTGTGTAATTTAACAAAATAGATTTACTTAGATAACTATTTACAAATATACAAACACATTGTGTCCTACCCTAGCATAAAAATAAGGGTAGGTACACTGAAGTACATTATCAGTACACAGTGTGGATGTCCCTAGCAAAAAAATAAGGGACAATCCACTAATATGATCTCAGCGGCTAAGGCTAGAATATCCGAGTAGCATGGCGATAGGGTGAGGCATGTTGGATGAGGTAGGTAGAGAGGAGACCTGGATCTATACTACGACTACTATACAGTATCAGGGGAAACAATGTTTCCCGCTGCTACTGCAGAAAATTTTAAAGATTCCAAGGACTTTAGATAATGGACGTTTAAAGACTGTCGGAGATTTCCATCCAGTATACTTTTTAAGATCCTCAAAGTTCATATGTAGAAAGTAATTAATTGAGGTGGCTACTCCCTGATGTCATGTGCTTTTGGAAATGAATCAGGATTGGCTTGTTTAATGAAGTAAAGGATTTGTTGCCTAATACCTTTTACTGATAAAGTACCACCTTTTTCTCTCATGAAGAGAGAACCTGAGGATCTTGAGGATGTACGAGATAGAAAGGCTCTTAAAGTTGATACTGGGCAGAGAGAAGGGTCTTGCGGAAGTGGGATGACTTTCCAAGGGGCCCACCTTGCAAGAGGATCCTCATTTTTAGCCAAAAAACTACGATCGGGAGCAAGCAGAACTTCTCCTGAGGGGAGGAATTCCACATGACCCGCATCTCTGGATAGAGCCGACAGTTCTGAAATTCTAGCTCCTGAAGCTAGGCTTAGTAAGAATAATGTCTTTCTAAGAAGCATTGTGAATGTACAAGACGAGTTGTCAGTATCTGATGCTAGTTTGAGGACATCATTTAAGAACCATGAGACTGCAGTAGGCCTTTGAGAAGGTCTAAGTCTAGCACAGGCTTTGGGGATAGACGTAAAATAAGATTCAGTCAGATCTATCTGGAAACCTAACTGAAAGATCTTCTTCAAAGCCGATTTATGAGTAGTAATAGTGCTAGCTGCTAAACCTTTTCAAACAAGGATCTGAAAAAGGATATAGCTAAATTAACTGTCATGGTTGTAGTGTTTGATTCTTTCAGGAAGGATGCTAATTTTTTAACAGCTGAGTCATTGTCTAATAGTTGACTCTCTCTTATCTGATTCTAGGAAGAGGATGTTCTGTGGATCAATGTTAGCATCTTTATTAGCCGCAAACTTCATGAAGTCCATAAAGTTAGGGTCTGAAGAATTCCTGAGGAAGCGAACACAGTCCTCATTTGTACTGATTGTGACAGCTTGGATTGGGAATCCGTTGAGGTCGGAGACCCAATTCCAGAAGCAGAGGATACCAGTTGCTCTTGGGCCAGTCTGGAGCAATCAGGGCTACTATTCCCTTGAAAGTCCTCAGCTTGCTCAAGACTTTCAAGAGAAGATTCACTGGAGGAAAAACATAAATTTTTCTCCACTGATCCCAATCTAACGACAGGGCGTCCGTGGCATAAGCCAGAGGGTCCAGGTTGGGGGCCACATAGCAAGGGAGCTTGTGGTTCGCTTGTGAGGCGAAGAGATCTACTTGGAGACCTGGGACTCTCCGGCATATCCACCGGAATGACCCGTCGTCTAGGGACCATTCTGATTCCAGAGGAACTGACCGGGACAAGGCGTCTGCTATCACATTTCTTACCCCCGCCAGGTGAGTGGCGGACAGATGCCATTTGTGTTTGTTTGCTAGGGCAAAGATGGCTATCATGACATGGTTCACATGCTTGGATTTGGACCCTCCTCTGTTGATGCAATGAACTACCACTGCACTGTCAAAACTAGTCTTAGATGAGACTTTTTCGGGGAAGAAGTCTCTTCAGGGTAAGAAATACTGCCATTGCTTCCAGAACGTTTATGTGGAGCTGGCGGAATTGAACTGACCAAGTCCCCTGAACCTGTTTGAACTGAGAATATCCTCCCCACCCGGACAGGGAGGCATCCGTGTGAATGGTTAACACTGGAAGGGGATATTGAAGGGGTACCCGCTTGGCCAAGTTCTTTACTTTTGTCCATGGACGGAGTTGATTGCGAAGGATCTGTGGAATTACTGACAACTTGTCCCGAGATTTGGCGTTTGCTCTCGATCGCCAAACTCGATTTATATCTTTTAGCCTTGCTTTCAGGAGGATATCTGTCACTGAAGCAAACTGAAGGGAACCTAGGATTCTCTCCTGGCTTCTCCTTGATGTTTGCTTGCATTTGAGAAAATGTCTGACAGACTTTGCTATCTCTTTCCGTTTGGCCACTGGAATTGACAGATTGTGGGAAGACAAATCCCATTGGATTCCTAGCCACTGAAAACGAGACTCCGGAGTAAGTCTGGATTTCGTTTTGTTTATCTGGAACCCCAGATGTTCCAGAAATTGAACTACCTTTTTGGTGGCTTTGAGGCATTCCTCGACTGTTGGTGCCCAGATCAACCAATCGTCGAGGTATGCTGCTATCATTATTCCCTGAGTTCTCAATTGCTGCACAACTACTTCTGCTATTTTCGTGAATACCCTGGGGGCTACATTCAGACCGAAGGGCATCACTTTGAATGAGAATGTCTGATTTCCTAGCCTGAAGCCTAGGAATGGACGGAAGTGTCTGGCTATAGGGATATGATAGTATGCGTCTGTAAGATCGATGGGGCATGTGACGGCTCCACGAGGAAGTAAGGTCCTTACTTGCGAGAGGGTAAGCATTTTGAACTTGTCGCAACGAATGAAAGAGTTTAGCCTTGACAAGTCTAAGATTACCCTTCTTTTTGTTGAGCCTTTCTTTCTTTGGCACGCTGAATAAGCGACCTTGAAATTTTAGATGCTTGACTCTCGCAATAGCTCCTTTCTGAAGGAGTTCCTCCGCATAATCTGTCAATTCCTTTGATGGTACTTGGCGGAATGATTTGATTGGAGGGGGATCTTTGATCCAACTCCAACCCAATCCCTTGGACACTATGCTCTGTGCCCAATTGCTGAACCCCACCTGTGACGGAAGAGGAACAGCCTCCCTCCTACCTGGGGAGCCTCATTGTTGATGGGCGGGTTGACCACCACGCCCTCCTCTGAACTGCTTACTCCTTGCCGCCCTTCCTGTGCCACGCTGGCGAAAGTGGCCTCTCGCCCTACCTCTCGATTGCCTATTAAAGGGAGGGTAAGCCTGACCTTCATACATAGGGTTGAAGGCTGGCGAGAGTGCGTAGGTCGAGGGTTGTGACTGAGGAGACAGCAGGAGGATGGGCTGGGTCTGCTTGGATGTAGAAGGTTGTCCCTGTTGGGTAACCGGGACGGCCTGAACGAATTGCTGCTGTTGCTGGTGTTTCTGGTAAGGCTGGAACCTTTTACCAGACTTCTTTGGTTTCTTACCAGCAGTGGGGGTGGATTCTTGCTTCCTCTTAGATGAGATACCCCACCTAGCTCTAAGGCTCTGGTTGAGCCTAGCAGCCTCGTGGTGTACCTCATTTACAGCGGACTCTGGGAAGAGATCCGCTCCCCACATGCTGGAAGCCAGGAGTCTTATTAGGTTCGTGCCTAATAGTGCACTCCTGCAGAACGTGCTTTCGGCAATTCCTCCTAGCTTGGAAGAAGTCGAAAGCATCCGTCTGAACCGTCTGAAGCTGGGACTTGGCCAGAATCTTAAACAAAGGTTCCGTGCCATACGAGAGAGCAGCCATCTCTGTGATAATCAGAGAATTGAGGGACCTGCCAAACCTAGTTCGAGCGTCGAACTCTGCCTGAATCAAGGAATCAGGCAGCCTTGGGAGCTTTTCGCCGAACTGGTCCATAGCACAGTCCGGTTTGAGCTTACCAAGCGTGAAAGTGGCTGGCAAGTTCTCCCACAATTCTCCGAAAGCTGGGAAGAGCGGAGAAGTAGACTCTGCTTCCCTCAGCTGTGGCATGGGCTCATCCTTGAGGACTGCCTGAAGAGTCGTTTCTACTATTTTTGTAGCGAACGGAAGAGAAGCCTCCTCCTCCGTCGCAAAAATAGTAAAAGGACTCTTGAAAGCCTGGAGCTGGTGTTGGTACACTCCCAGTCCTCAAGGCAGTGAACCCATTCGCGTTGAGCGTGATCTCTACTATAGAGAACGTTCTCCCTGGAGATCTTGTCCTCCCTAGTGAGCGCCGCTACGGTCAGCCTAGCATAACCAATGAAAGGCTGCGTCAATCCCGGAGGATAAAACTCGAAGTCCTCAATCCTTCGAGTTCCACACTCCGGGACAGAGATCATACCATCTTTGAACGGAGCGTAAGCGGCCACTCTCCATGGGTTCTCCATGGAGAAAGCTGGTAGTGACTCATAAGGTGGAAGCTGGAGAATACCAGCACTTGCTACTGGGGAGACTGGAAGAGGAGCCTGAGCAAGCCCAGCTACTCGGTCCTCATTCTCTCTAACTCTGTTAGAGAGATCTTGGATGGACTGGCCCGACTGAGACAGAGTGCTCGACAGTTGTGCGAACATCTGCTCGAACTTTGTTCCTAGGGCGGAGACTTGTGAGCCAACCATCTCACCTACCTGTTGCATCACCACTGCTGAGAAAGCAGTGGGATCAAAGGTGCTAGGTCCCGCTACTCCAACCGGCGTTGCCGGAGTGGATGCGGTGGAGGCCGGAGAAGGCATTGGCTCGGCGGGAGCACGAGCCTTCTCCTTAGAAGACTTGCTTCTAGAGCTCTTTGAATATGAAGAGCTCGGCTTAGCCTTCACCGCGTCAGCATAGGAAGTCGAAGACTTCTTAGCTGAAGAAGACGACGACGACTTTTTAGAAGTCGTCTTAACAAGGGTCTTCGGTTCTCTCTGTCCCTTCACCTTTGGGGGTACAGAGAGAGCGGGAGAGCGGGTAGGGATCTCAGATCCCAAAAAGCCTTGGAAAGCAGCAGTAGAAGAAGGGACAGGAGAAGATCCAGGAGCGCCCAAGGAAAGACCTTGGGCACCCGACACACCTACCTCAACCAACAAATCCTCAGCACCTACCGCCATAGGCTCAATATTAAGGTCCAAGGTTGCGACGTCCGGGACCGTCTCTTGCGTGGCCACGACCCCGAAAGACTGCTGCATCTCCTGCTGGATGGAGGCTATGAGAGGGGCTGCGGATATGGGTCAACATACCCTGTTGACTTGCCACCGGGGAAGATCTGAACGGCCAGCTTCTTATCCAATATGTAAGGCTGGCCTTTGGCGGCGTTCTTCCCGAAGCCGCCCACCCACGCTTTCAGGGTTGCTAGGGCGACTTCCCTCACACCGGCAGCCTGAAAGAGAAGGCGAAATGAGCTTCTAATGGCGGAGCGGGGTTAACAAGCTTATGACTAAGTGTTGTTAGTAAAACGATAAAAAAGTCTATAATCGACTTACCCCCTCCACCAGCTGACTGGCCAGGTCGTAACAGATGGCGCAGGCTTCCGGGTGCCAGACGATCATGTCGTTGTAAGGCGTGGCACACTGAGCGTGAAACCTGCACTCATCGTGGGCCGAGGGTCGTTTACAACGTCGCGTTGCCACCCCAAGGACCTGACAGTTGGTAGCCTGTAAGTGGAAAGATACATAAGTATCAGGAGAACACTTACAGCCTAACAGTTGCTCCGCTGGTGCCAGAGCGAGAAAGTTAGATTAAACCAGAGCCCCGCCATAATATGTGTGGTAGTAATATGGTGGTTTGTCCAAGGCTACGCCGGAGACAAGAGATAGAATCCAACCAGGTGTGGTGGTGAAATGAAACCACGACGGACAACGGCGGAGATGGTATATATATAAAATAAATAAAATCATAGAAATCATCGTAAAACTAGGGTATATCCTTAAAAATAACAATAATTATCAAACCTTTCCACTCCCGTCTACTAGAAGAGTGCCCGGGTAAGAAGCAAGCTCCCTTCCGGTAGCGGGGGAGAAAGGTAAGGATATAGTAGGCAAGCAATAGACCACTAGTAGTGACCACCCCGCCCGCTGGCGGAGCCAGTAATCTATAACCAAAGGTGCCCCGGCTGCGGCGGAAGGCTCCGTTCGTTACAGAGGGGGAAAGGTGGCTGAGCAACTGGAGGGGGGGAGGGTTCTCGGAATAACACGGCGGGAGAGAGAGAGAGGGGGGGGTGGCCTACTCCTCCCCGTCCCAACAACTACCCGCTCGGAGACCCGGTACCCGATGAGTGGTCGCCCTATACCCCAGCTGGGGAGAACCCCTGGCCTCCTCAGAGAGGGAGGGAGGAAGGCAACTGAGGTTGTCATGGCAACCAAGGGGTCCCCCAGACCCCTCCCTATACCTGGTAGGGAGGGAAGGGGAAGGGTAAGGTGCGATGGAACACGTGACCGCAAGTGGCCTAAGCCGCGATAGTAACACAACCGTGAAAGGGCCACGTGAACCAGACTGTACCAATACATGGGACATGCACCTAGGCTAGCCTAACACCCTAAATAGAACTAAAATTGCATCGTAAAGATGGAAAAGACACTTTAGTAGAAGAAAAAGAAGCCCAGGAGGGGGCAAACTGTTCCGAGGAACAGAAGCCAACTCGGAGCCAGCGATAGCCGATGAAGAGCAAGAGCCGGGATGCTGGGCTAGAACACAGAATAGCCCTAAATACCAAACTAAGAGAATTGGTAAATCGGCTAACCTAGCTAAAAAGGCGATGTAAAAAACGATGAACGTGATATAGTAAGCCCATAAGTATAAGAAGTCCCAGTATGGAAGACCGGGAATTCTTAACGAGGCAGCATGGCGCCGCCACGAGTCGACCGGGAAACCGTATATGACCTATTAGAAGGAAAATACTGGTTCCTGGAAGACTAAAAAACGGTAAAACACTACTTATGAGGCACTTAACTTAGCCGTTGCGATGGCAGCACGTTCCATAACGGATGATGAGGTAAATCCAGAAAATAGTACACAAGCAAGAAAATGCGTACGACGCTTGGCGCTAATAATTAAGGATGTACGCTAGGGGCGCTGCTGTCCGTGGCGTCCCCTAGTAGTAGTAGTAACGGCCGCATCGCCCGTTGGTATCAGCTCTCTCTTGTGAGGATTCTGATTGGAAGGTCTAATTGGTGAATGTCTCGTGGTAGTGTTCTCACTCGCCCCTATTCTCATACCGACACTTCTTTTAAAGAGTGAGCGAGTCAGTTTTACTGACATTTTCTTAATTTTGTTTTTCTCTGGTAATTTTAGATTAATTTTGCCTAGAAAGAATGATATTAAGGATCCTTTCATAGGCCGACACGAGCTGAGCCCAGAAAATAAAAACAGAACTCTATCAACTTCCAATGCCTACAATAGACTCCTCCAACACTCTCTCTCCTCTCTCTCTCTCTCTCTCTCTCTCTCTCTATCTCTCTCTCTCTCTCTCTACTCTCTCTCTCTCTGGTACCAACTTTATCCCCCAACTTCTCCCTATTTCTGCTACCAAACCACTCAGTTCATGTATACACTGTCAAACTCTTGCAAAGACTTATCCATCCTATCAACTACCTCCTTACTACTTGGTTTCCTTCCCACTGAGGTGTCACTTATTCCTGCTTATCCCTGTTAACTCAAACCCACATACCCTCATTCCCTCAAAGTCATCTGTATTACACGCTTTATCAACCGTTTGCACCCTACTGGTAACCCCCCTTACCATGCTGTTCACGATTCTCCCTTCCACTTCCTTTCTCTACACACTTCCACTTGCTTCTATACTCAACCAACACTAACTGCCGATCTCCCAGACCCATTTGTTCACTGATACTTGGCTCATACATGTTCACCCTCAACCATTCACTCATTGCATTCTCCCGAACATTCTGTGGTACTTCCCTCCGTTTTCAGAGCTGGTTATGGTGTGCCCTAACCTCATCCATTCCCCCACCTATTCACAATTTCCCCAAAACATCAACTCAATCCACTCTGTCCCACTTCCAAAATCTCAAAAGCCCTTCAGATTTCTCCCTTACTTTATTCACAATCATTCTTCCTATCTCAACCACCTCTTTCAACACTTTGGGGATCTTAAGACTTTCAAACTTTCACTCGTTTTCTTCCACAAATCCCGATCACTCTGACAGATCCAACCGTGGCTTAACAATCCTTTTAAAACCAATGACTTTAGGTGACTCAAACTGCCTACCAAACCTAGATATATCAGGTCAAGTAAACTCTGGACTTTGTCTTAAATCATGGCCTAGCCTACCCTCATCTACACTTAAGCCAGTTTGTCATATGCTCATTATGAAAATTAGAGTATTCTAGACCTTTCAGCATGAACTACCTGCTGTGTGTCTGACTCAAATAACTTTGCATGTGGGTTAAGCTCTATTCTAATATAAACTTGCTTCTTATCCTGAATTTGAACTCTTTGGCCATTGTCAGTAATATTAAATGATCTTAATAACTAATGGAATTGCACCATTTGCTTGTGACTGAGAATGGGAAAGAGATGACAGCTTGACTACCTTCTAGATACCGATGCATGAGTTCTGATGTTTCCTTATTTTCAGTTAAGGGAAGAATGGGAGGACGTGGCTCCATATCTGTATTGTTCAGTTGCATTTAACTCTAGCAGTTGCTTCTATCTGTTTATTTAGTTCTAGTTTTCTCAAATCTGCACGAGCCTTTTGGGTCCTGTCATGTTACTTTCTTTCTGTTGTTAGCCTAGCTAGGTTTGCACTTATTCTACCTTTTTATAACTACCTACACTTGACCTAGAGCTACTGTTTTGGTAGACCTTTTGATCTCTTTGACCGGTTGGATCTAACAGATAATTTATCACCAAACAGTACCTTTAGACAGTCCTCTAATTCGGAAGACTTTGGCTTACTTAACTTCAACTCATCTACTTCTATTATATAAACTGTGGTTCCTCATCACATAGCTCCTGTACCTTTGAATAAGCACTAATCAGATCCTTTGACTTAGTTGAAGGTGACTTACTATGGGGTTTATTCTTTCTTCATCACAGTCTGCCATGTCAAGGTCAACTTCCTATCACTCAGTGAGCCTTTACATTGAAATGAGCGAAGTTCAAAGTCATTCATATTATTTATTTATTTATTTTTTTTGTGCCGATTCCTTACACCACAGCCTAAGCCTTTGGCACCAATACATTCACCTTCCATATCTAGGTTACCTGTGGCTTTTGTTGTATTTACTGACATATTACAAAATGGATCAAAATTCATGAACACAGCCTAGTAACTATGCTACTCACATGCAATGTTAACATTCATATGAATACAACCTACTATACAAGATGAGAGGTTGTCGTCTTGATTCTTGGCAATGGGACGTCTTCAGACATACTTATTTTGAAACTTCAAAAAAGTTTTTTTTTTATTCTGTGGTGGCGTGATTGGGCTCTTTTAGATAGTTTTCATCCACCTGCCCTCAAGTATGCCATGATTTTGCCTTAATGTCTTATGTTTCTTTGGTCCAAAAAGAGAGAGTTCTTTATTGTCATCTTTATTTTGCCTAACAATGGCCCATGTGTGAATAACTGTAGGAACATAGACAGTATTTTAGTCTTTTATGTTTCGACACTGCGTTGGTACAAACAATTGGTGAATACAAATGAGATTGCAAACAATAATAAGAGGTTACCTTACCAGAAATGGCTCTTCATAGCTTCTACTCATCTGCACAAATCAAACACTCAAATGGGTGGTAGGGCTGGGTAAGAACCAGTTCTATCGGCTCCTAATAGGTTAACTCTGAATCTTTTCCCATCTTTGGAACCAATTCCAAAGACCTAAATTTCATAATCAATCAATCAAATAGTGGCTACCTAACCACCAACTAACTGATGTCTCTTAACACAGCATTTGGTTTAGAGTATAAGTGATAGAATGGCACGGCCTTGGAGGCAACATTAGGTGGTCCTCTCTCTTGGCCACCTGTCTCATCACTCACAGTCCCACAGACAGGACAGCTGAGGGAGGACACAAGACAGTGGCGGCTCGTCAATAGGGACTCTTGAGACTGCAGCCCCCCCTATCAGACGCCAGCCACACATTATGTCATAACACAAACACACACATGGACATGCATGTGAAGAAACTCATCACTGCGTCAGTGCTGAATTTAACATTACACACACTGATACAAACGCACTAGAACCATGCAAATTACATTAAACACAACATAATTATACGAATGCGGGGAGAAAAGAGAGCGTGGACTGCCGGCGATGCAATCTTGTCTCAGCTGTTGTTGTGAATGGGTGTGTTCTTGCGTCGCTCTTATTTTCGATAGTGTATTTCAATTTGCCAGGGATGATTTTAAAATATTATTGAAGTGTAACAATTAGGTTTTTGAATAAAGTTTCTTTTTATGTCTGTTTGTTTCCTTTCACACAATATTAAAACAAAGGCTAAATGTTTTCTGGAGCAGCACCTCCACTAATTTCAGCTACGAGCCGTCACTGACACGAGCAAGCAATATTATATATAGCTGCTCGCCCGCATCATTTGTGCTACCAGAAAGACTTTTTCTAAGGCTGGCGAATTGGTGTTGAAAGACGAAGTTGTCTTAGGGACAAAAATGTTAATGATTCTTTTCCTAAACAATAATATGCTGTAATAATTAATAAGTTAGGTAAGTGAGCAGGGGGTAATTATAGCATGGCAAAACTGTTGGGAGAAAGCGCATGTATTTATAACATTATCTCTTTTATCAAAGAAGCTGGTCTTCTCAAATATATCTGACAGCTGTGCTGTCTTAGTATATACATATTCTTTTCTTTTTAATAATTTTACGGTTGTGATTAATCACAATTCTTTTTATCGGAATATTATTTTTACTTTATCAGAAATTTTTTATTTTATTTTCTTAAATCAAATTTATACGTATGTGTCTCATAAAGATAATGGTATTTTGAATGTTGTATAATATAAAAGTTAAAAGATCACATTTAGTATTCGGTGGTCGGTGACCCTGGTAGTTGTGACGCCAGATAACTCAATCAATCAATCAACAATCAATTCCTGCCAGTTACTCATAGGAACCGGTTCCCGCTGTTCTTTTGGCACCAAGAATTGGAACTGATGGCTCCGGCTCCCGGCTCCCATTTGTACTTGTCACAAGATGGTGATGTCTCTTAACATTCTGAAGCAGTCACACATCACAGTTGGTGATGCTTCATACAAAATCTTACATATCTGTTTACTGACATCTACATTGACTAACATCTTCCTGTTGTATTTGAAAGTGAGCCATTGCAACTAAGTTGAAATGGCTCTATTCTTGCCTACCTAAACTCAGTGTCTCCAGCCAATTTTTGGTAGTAGTGGACATATTGCTCTCTCTGACTTTAGCAACTCTGGGACCTACTTGTACTTAGGTTTTCCTTTAGTTGCTTATCCTTACTGCTATTCCTTCTGGCAGGACATTCTCGTTGATGTTAAATTTAATAAAGGCTGAGAGTTTATCCAGTTTCTAGGCTGCCATCATCATGAGTTCTTCCATTGACCAGGGAAGCCTCTTTCTCTGTAGGGAGTCGACATTCTCTTTATGGAATTACTCAGGATGACTCATGCAGCCTTCTTCCTGCATATATTTTGAATTTCTTTCCACATCAAGGACAACTGCATGGTTCACCTAGACATTTTAATCCAACCAACCCCTTGGTTTTAAAGATTCTAGAATGGCTTATCATCATTAAGTTTAGAAGAATCAGAGTAGGACTCTGATGGGTTCGAGCAATAGTTGTTTTGCCTGGAAGTGAAGTGTGATAAGTCGACAAAAACAGCTGCAGCAGTACTTCCAAGATGTCCAGTAGTAGTACACAGTGATTACTGACCCAACATCAGGCAGTCTGCGATATTTGGTGATAGCAATGGAAGTATAGACCAGAATAAGATCAGAGAAATCAATAGTGGCATATCTCATTGGAAGTAGTAAAGACCAGAAATCAATAGTGGCATGTCTCATTTTAAGTATAGACCAGAATAAAATCAGAGAGATCAAGAGTGGCATATCTCATTGGAAGTGTAACTTTATGTCCCAAAGATGGGAAACTAACCTCTCTTGTCTTCACATTGGCCATATTTGCTTAACCTAAGAGCTTTTGATGACAGGCAGGCCTTGCCCATACTGTTAGGATAGTCCTCTTGACTGTAGAGCATTTGGTGGTCGAATGCCCCAGTTTTGTGGATTTAAGAGTTCGATACCTGTCCTAAGCTTGGGGTGGGGATGGTGGGTACATCCTGACCAAGATCCTTAGGGAGGAAGTTATGATGCTAGTGGCATTTTTAAATATATTTTAGAAGATGGAGTATTACATAAGATATCATTTTATTTTTTAAGTTTTAATTATATCTTTCATAAGTATACTATGCTAAGTTTTAATTATCTCATAAATATATTATACTACGTTGTCGCTTGAACTGATGTAGTTGTCAATGACCATAGAAGTCTTGAAGATTGGTAACTTGAAATCATTCATTCATTCCATCTTAGCTACAAGAACCTTCTCCATATTTCTGTGCCCTTCAAATGTCATCTATGCTTCCGGGGGGTGCCTATGCCATAAGGCCCTATTCTAAAGTGGGTCCTTATAACTTCCTTATGATGGAAGGGATTTGCTTAAAATTTTTACTGCTTATTCTTCAACTCAAAACAAAAAATTTTCATAGATAATATTTTAGAAATTCAAGTTCTTGGTTAATTTTTTTTTTAATTTGAAAAATATAATGTCAATTTTAGAAACATACAAAAAAGCATCACTCAAAAGTCAATTTAGCTCATTGAAAATCAAGATATATAGTTATACTGTGTCACGGAATTTGGTTCAGTCTTCTTGGAGTTATAAGAACTTCTTTTCGAAAAAACTAACTTTTGAGAAAACAGCAAAAGAAAAAGATCCTTATATTGTAATAACTACAAAACTATACCAGCCAGAAGGCTGAGTTTTGTCTAAAACTATTTTGTCATATAGGAAATAAGCCCTGAAATTTACAATGTAATTGAAATAGATAGAAATGTAATTTCTTGAGTCATATATTTTACCTCAAATTCACTTCTATATTTTTATGTAACATCTGCAAATGCATGAGAAACTGGAAGTCAGAGGGCTGATTGTTGTACTAAAACTTTTGTCTTGTGATAAATATGCACTGAAATTTATAATATAAGCAAGAGAATAAGGTTTATTCGTAACCTATAACAATATATACTATCTATAAAGTTTTCTCAAGAACATAACCAATAACAATATATTCTTATCAAAATAAAGTTTTATTCATAACCTATATAACAGTATATACTATCATTCATAACCTATATACGCCATCATTGTAGGTACCCGTTTAGATATTGGAGAGGCAAATTCTAAACAAATTAACAGCGAGGGTAAAGTAAACAAATACTGAACAGCTATGGTAAACAAAGCTGCACCTAACCCTACACAAATAAAGTCGTACAACTCGCTGTAGTAAAATGAAGTTTGTTGTTCTAATATAATCATTATCATTACTATGAAAAAGTTAATTGCGAAAAGAAACAAACTTACCTGAATAAGGCACTGTTGATATCCCAGGCGAGATGCTTTGGTTCCTTCTCCTCTGGCGCGCTGTCATTGATATTTCACCCTTAGATGGATATCACTTCTCTTGATTCCTGGCATTTTGTAAATAGTATGTCATAATACTCTAGAAGCCATGTCAAGTGGTTACAGGGAATGGGTTCTCACCTGGATGCACATCGTACCCTTAGTGCTGTAGGGAGTCGTCGTCAGTCTGTTGATGGTTCAACAAAGATGTTTGCCCTCGTGAGACCATTTTACGAGTTGATCGGTGTGCCGTCTTGTTCCACCCTCTAAAGTTGCAAGTGCAGCAAATCAATAACAAGGAAAGGTTGTCAATGGAAGAGGAAGATGGGAAGGGAAAATTTATAGGAAGAGGAGAAAAAAAAAAAAAAAAAGAGTACTAGGTCCCAATGTTCTGTTGAATCCACAGCAGAGAGAGTAGGCGTTACAGAGAAAGAACTACCTGCAGTGGATCCCTAAGCCCCCAACATCATGGTGAGGTTGGGATCAGCGGGATGATGACCATCAGCCTAGTATTGCTATATTAAAGGTGAAAGGTTTAGCACCCTTCCAAAAAGAGTCCTTTTGCTACTGAATGTGGTAATGGTTACTGTCCTAGGAAAAACATGTGCTGGAAAATAGTACTGGGTTATGGGGTGAGGCAATTTGTAAATATCCTACCCCATATCAAAGTACTTTGCCAACAATGATTATACCTCAATTTCTTAGTCATAAATAATTTGGTAATTGGGAGGACTTTTATCCAAGTAAAGGACATCCATTATTCCACTTGTACATACTAGGTGACATTTATAGAAACATAACATCACTAGGTGACATTTATAGAAACATAGATGGCAAAGCAGTGAATCATTAGAGAAAAAGAACACTTACAAGTATTAGGATTGGGAGCTCTTTGAGGTGTTTACCAACCAACATTGCTACAGGAAAGGGGAAATTTTTTGCAACCTTTAAAAAGACGAGTGCATCGGTAAAATACTGCAAAGTTCGTGGAATATGAATGTAGAGGCTTTGAAAACAATGTCAAAATAATTACCATTCTGGAAAATATATGTGCTGGAAAAGAAGTATGTACTGGGGTGGGGGGTAGCAAGTTCCCAATACTTTTCTAGCAGGTCTTAAGACAATAGATGTGAGATAAGGCGTGATATACAGTAAGGAATAGCTAAAAGTGGCTAGGAAGTGATGGTATGGAGTATGTTATAGGCCAGTAGGGACAAAATCGAAATTAGGGACTTAAATTATTAATGCGTCACAAATGTTTTGGTATTGGAAGAATTAGTTTCCAAGTAAAGGACATCTGTAAATACATTTTGGCATCAGTAGGTTGCATGGATAGAAACTAAATACATAATTCAGCTGAGAATTGGTAGAGAAAAAGAGGATGTGTGATTGTTAGGAGCTACAGAGGAGCAGATCATGATAGTGATCACTAACTTGATAGTGTCACAGTAAAGGTGAAATTATAAGTGCTAGAACAGGGTAGAGTAAGCTGTTTGAATACAACGAAGTTTGTCAAAGTAGAGATACGAGTATGGAAAATATATCTTCTTGAAAAGTACTTTTGTTATGGGGTAGTAACTTGCTACCCCCATACCCCTGTACTTTTATAGCAGAATGATTAATCTTGAATGTCAGAAGAGATGTGGGATACTACACATCAGGTAGTTGCTGTATTGGTTGCAAAAGTGGTTAGGAAGTGACAGTAGAGTTTGCAATAGGGTGGGAAGGCCCAGTAGGGACAAAATCGAAAATAGGAACAATACTTTTTAATGTGTTGCAGTAAATTTTATTGGATGAATTCCTTTCATGTACTGTAAATGACTTTGTAAATACACATTAATGTCAGTAAGCTGTATTCATAGAAACCAAATACTTAGATGTGAATCATTAAGGAAAAAGCACTACTGATTGTTAGGGGCTACAGAAGAGCAGAAGTTTATATTGATCACTAAACATTGCCAGAGTAAAAGTGAAATTTTGATTACCCATTAAAAAGGTGGTAGAGTAAGTAGTTCAAATACAATGAAGCTTGTTTAAGCTGAACATTGTAAAGGTTTAGCCACTAAGTCTAGAAATAGAGCTTTAGTTATGGAAAATATATTGGTGGGAAAAGAAGTACCGGGGTATGGGGTAGTAAGTTGTGAACTTGCTACCCCATAGCCCAGTACTTTTACTAAAGAATCTGTCACTTTGAATCTCACATGAGGTACAATAAATAATATTGAAAGTAATGAACACCTTATAGGAACATAGTATACAACTTGTGCAAAAGTACAAAGGGAAAAAGTATACAACTTGCACAAAGGTACGTAATAAAAAGTTGTAGAAATTGTTTCAAAAGTGGCTAGGAAGTGAGATTTTGGAGTATGTAATATGATAGGAAGCTCTAGTGCAACAAAATCGAAATTAGGAACCTATTTTATTGATGTATGTGTCACAAATAATTTGGTACCAAGTAAAGGACATCCGTGAATACACTAAACATCACTAGGTTGCTTTCATAGAAACCACAGGGGTGATTTATCTGTGAAAAAATAGCGAAAAAGAGTACTTAAGATTATTAAGAGCTGCAAAAAAAATAAGATCTATATAGTAATCACTAACTTAAAATTGTCATAATATAGGTGAAATTCTAAGTACCCTCCAAAAATATGGTAGAGTAAGCAGTTTTAATACAATGAAGCTTGGTTTAGCTGAATTTAGAGATGTTTGCTACCGATTGTTGAAATAAGAGTTACAAATATGGAAAATATATCTGCTGGAAAAGCAGTACTGGTATATGGGGTAGCAAGTTTACAAGTTGCTACCCCATATCCCAGTACTTGTATACAGCAGAATGGTTCACCTTAAATGCCAGATGAGATGTGGGATTCAATAGGAATGGCTTGAGTTACTGCACTCCTTAAGGAGCATATTATAATTTTGTGTAAAACTGCAAAAAGATATGTATGAAAATGTATTTTATGTTAGGATAGTTGTTAGGTCATGGTGGCAAAAGTAGTTAGGAAGTAACAGGAGAGAGTATGCAAGTTGGGAGGAAAGCCCACTAGAGGCAATATCGAAAATAGGAATATTTTTTTTTAATTTGTTGCAAGTGATTTGTATTGAAAGAATTCCTTTCCAAGTACTCGAGCACTTTAAATAGTTAGGAGCTACAGAAGGTATGGTCTAGAAGCAAACACCAGCTTAACATTACCACAGTAGAGATGAAGTTTTAACAAAGATTGTTGAGTGAGAAATTACATTACGATGAAGCTTGTTTAAGCTGAACATAGAGTTTTACTACTATTTGTCAAAACGAAGTTCCAGTTGTGGAAAACATAACTGCAGGAACAGAATAACTATGATATGGGGTAGCAAGTCCCAAACTTGCTACCCCATATGCCAGTACTTGTACAGCAGAATGATTCACCTTGAATTTCAGATGAGATGTGGTATACACTATGGAATAGGTAGAGGTAAAAACTAGATATATTTAAGGGGGTAGTTGTTGTAGAAATCGTTGGTGTAGTGTTTAATATGCCTGTATGGAGAAAATCAAAATTAGGGACCTAATTTAGTATGTATTGTGTTTCACAAATGATTTGGTATTGGAAGAAGAGTTTTCAAATAAAGAACATCCATAAAGAGGACTGGTGTTACTAGATTTTATTCATGAGAAACCTAATAGATGATTTAGCTGTGAATAGACAGGGAAAAAGCACAGTTATGATTGATAGGAGCTACAGAAGAGCATATATTGATAGTGATCACTAACTTGATATTGGCATAGTAAATGTGAAGTTTTAAGTAGAAATGGAGGGTAGATTAACCAGTTTGAATACAATTAAGCATGTTTAAGCTGAATACAGAGATAGTTTTGCCACTGATCGTTGAAATAGAGATAAAGTATGGAAAATATGTCTGACGAAAGATTTGTAGTATAAGGTAGCAAGTTGCAAACTTCCTACTTTATATCTCAGTATATTTTTAGCAGAATGATTCATCTTGAATGTCAGAAGAGATGTGGGATACAAGAAAGAATAGCTAAAGGTAATGAATAACTTGTAGGAACATAGTACACAAATTGGGAAAAGTATTGAGGAATTATATTGTGATAGTTGTAGAAATAGTTGAAAAAGTGACTAGGAAGTGACGTTGTGGAGTACGTAATAGGATAGGAAGGCCCAGTGCTAATAAAATCGAAATTAGGGACCTAATTGTTTTACGTTTGTCGCAAATAATTTGATATGGGAAGAATTAGTTTCAAAGTAAAGGACATATGTAAATAAACTTTGACATCACTAGGTTGTATTCATAGAAACCACATAGGTGATTTATCTGTGAAAAAATAGGGAAATAGAGTAATTATGATTATTAGGAGTTGCAAAATATAAGATCTATAAAGCAATTACTAATTTAACATTGCCACAATATAGGTGAAATTGTAAGTATCCTCTTAAAAAGATGGTAGAGTGAGCAGTTTTAATGAAGCTTGTTGAAGCTGAACAGAGTTATACTACTCATTGTCAAAATGAAGTTCCAGTTATGGAAAACATTTGACGTAACATAATTACTGTGGTATGGGGTAGCAAGCCCCAAACTTACTACTGCATATCCTAGTACTTTTAGAGCAGAATGATTCACCTTGAATTTCAGATGAGATGTGGGATACACTAAGGAGTAGGTAGAGGTAATCTAAGGAATAGGTAGAGTTAATGGACTCTTTAAGGAACATGGTATAAATTTTGTGTAGAACTGCAGAAAACTACGAAAAAACTAGATATATTTATGGTGTAGTAGTTGTAGAAATGGTTGGTGTAGTGTTTAATATACCTGTATGGAGAAAATCAAAATTAGGGACATCATTTAGTTTTGTGTTTCACAAATAATTTGGTATTGGAAGAAAAGTTTCAAAGACAGTGGCGTTACTAGATTTTATTTATAAGAAACCCAGTAGATGATTTAGTTGTGAATAGACGGGGAAAAAGCACACTTATGATTGTTAGAAGCTACAGAAGAACAGATATTGATAGTGATCACTAACTTGATATTGGCATAGTAAATGTTAAGGTTTAAGTAAAGATGGACGGTAGATTAACCAGTTTTAATACAAATAAGCTTGTATAAGCTGAATATGGAGATAGTTTTGCCACTGATTGGTGAAATAGAGATACAGGTATGAAAATTATGTCTGACAAAAGTCGCACTGTGCTATGGGATAGCAAGTTGGAAACTTGCTACCTTATATCTCGGTACTTTTTTAGCAGAATGATTCATCTTGAATATCCGAAGAGATGTGGGATACAAGAAGGAATAGCTAAAGGTAATGAATAACATGTAGGAACATAGTACACGAATTGGGTAAAAGTACTAAGAAGAATTATATAGTGATATTTGTAGAAATAGTTGCCGCAATTGTAAGCTAAAATTCTTATATTATAGTAATATTCAATCATTTGCCTTCAATTTGCAACAAATTGGACGTCTCTAGCACAATATTTCTATTTATGGTGAATTTATGAAAAAACTTTTTCCTTACGTTCGTGCGATAACTCTTCCGATAAATTTTTTCGTGCGATTGTCCTAATGTTTGCACCCTTTTAAATTTGCCGTTACATAAAGTTTTATATATGGAAATGTGCGCAATTTCATGCACAATACAACAAAAAACAACCCATGGTTGTAGCTTTTATCAGTTTCGAAATATTTTAATACAGGTACTATCCTACTTACAACCAAGTTTGGTTCCAACCCACTGGTTGTAAGTCGGAATGGATGTAAGTCGAACCTTAGAAAGTGGCCAACATAATGGGTAGGGTATACTATCAAACCTTTGCAATATAAGTGCCTACTTAGTACTGTAATGTAATGTACAATCATTATTTCAATCTTTTTACCATAATGTACTTCTACTAATACATTTTAATCATTTATGTAATAGTATATATTACATGCAATCAGGCATTGAGTTACAATGGGGTTAGGTTCTTGCATGCATGTCAGAAGTCGATTCTTACGTAAATTGGTTTGCAATTCAGTCTACAGTACAGTTAATACCAAATGATGCTGCAGATAGGGCAGGGTAACTCAAACTGATGCTGCCTGAGTGATGAGAGTTCTCATGAGATGGCGCAGTGCCAAGTAACTCAATGGTCAAGTGCAAAAATTTCAACTTTCGGTCAACTTTGACTCTACCGAAATGGTCGAAAAACGCAATTGTAAGCTAAAACTCTTATATTCTAGTAATATTCAATCGTTTACATTCATTTTGCAACGACTTGGAAGTCTGTAGCACAATATTTCGATTTATGGTGAATTTATGAAAAAAAAAAAAAAACATTTTCGTTACGTCCGCGCGGTAACTCTTCCGAAAAAATCAGAATTTTTTTTGTGCGATTGTCGAAATGTTTGCACCATTTAAAATTAGCTGTTACATAAAGTTTTATATATAAAAATGTGCGCAATTTCATGTAGAATACAACTAAAAATGATTGAAGGTTGTAGCTTTTCTCTTTTTTCGAAATATTTGCATATAAATCACGATAAATAGAAAAAAAAATCACGTTCGGTCAAATTTGACTCTACCGAAATAGTTGAAAAACGCATGGTAAGCTAAAAACTCTTATGGCCTAGTAATATTCCGTCATTTTTCTTCATTTTGAAACAGATTTGAAGTCTCTAGAACAATATTGTGATTTATGGTGAATTTTTGAAAAATATATTTACCTTCATTCCGCGCGCCGATTCGCGGCCGCAAGTCTCCGAAATACGTACATCGCATTATCCTAATATTTGCTCCTTTTCATATTAGCCGTTTTATAAAGTTTCATATATCAAAATGTGCGCAAATTTATGAAAAATACAATAAAAAATAAGTGAAGGTTGTAGCTTTTCTCATCTCCGAAATATGTGCATATAAAAAAATATATATATAAAAATTTCGACATTCGGTCAAATTTAACTCGTCCGAAATGGTCGAAATCTGCAATTCTAATCTAAAACTCTTCCAGTATCGTAATATTAAATCATTTGTCTCAATTTTGAAACAAATTGGAAGTCTCTAGAACAATATTTAGAATTACGGTGAATTTTTTAAAATAACATTTTTTAACGTCCGCGCGTTACGAATTCATACATCATTTTGTGATAATATTTTTCCGGTGTTGCTTTTATTGTTTTACTATGTATTATATATCAAAATGATTGCAATTTAGTGTCAAATACAACGAAAAAAAAGTAACTCGTTAGCTTTGACCGTTTTTTGCACAGCGTGATTTGAATACAATTATCTATGAATTTTTTTTTTTTTTGCTACCATATCTCGCATTATTTACATATGATAATGATATTATTTTTCATTTCTGATGATTGCATACTAAACTTCAGGCAATGACAAAAAAATGAGCCAAAAATGAACCCTTAATCTTTAAAACTAAGCGCGCTGTGATTTAAAAAAAAAAAAATTTTCCGCTTCCGCGCTCACTCCAAACCGGCGCCGGCATACAGGAGAGGTTTTGATTTTTAGGGCTTCGGCGTAAGAGGGTTAAGCTGAACATAGAGATAATTTTGCCACTGAATGTTGAAATAGTTTACAGGTATGGAAAATATGTCTTGACGAATGAAAAACTGTGGTATAGGGGTCTCAGTACTTTTTCAGCTGAATGATTCATATTCAATGTCAGAAGAGATGTGGGATACAAGAAGAAATAGCTAAAGGTAATGAATAACTTGTAGGAGCATAGTACACGAATTGAGCAAAAGTACTTATGAGAATTATATGGTGATAGTTGTATAAATAGTTGCAAAAGTGACTATGAATTAGCGTTGTGGAGTACGTAATAGGATAGGAAGGCCCAGTGCTAAAAAAATCAAATTTAGGGACTTAATTGATTACTGTGTGTCGCAAATATTTTTATATGGGAAGAATTCGTTTCAAAGTAAAGGGCATTCGTAAATACACTTTGACATCACTAGGTTGTATTTATAGAAATCACATAACTTGATTTATCTGTGATAAAATAGTGAGAGAATAATACTAATGATTGGTAGGAGTTGCAAAAATATAAAATCTATAAAGCAATCACTAACTTAACATTGCACCAATATAGGTGAAATTGTAAGTATCCTCCTAAAAGATGGTAGAGTAAGCAGTTTTAATGGAGTTTGTTGGTCAAAATGAAATTCCGGTAATGGAAAACATATCTGCGGGAACAGAATTATTGTGGTATGGGGTAGCAAGTCCCAAACTTGTTACCCCATATCCCCAGTACTTTTACAGCAGATTGATTAAACTTGAATTTCAGATGAGATGTGGGATACACTAAGGAATAGGTATAGCTAATGGACTCTTTTTAAGGAGCATAGTAATAATATTGTGTAAAACTGCATTAAACTACGAAAAAACCAGATATATTTAAGGGGGTAGTTGTTGTAAAAATGGTTGCTGTAGTGTTTAATATGCCTTTATGGAGAAAATCAAAATTATGGACCTAATTTAGTATTGTGTTTCACAAATGCTTTGGTATTGGAAGAAAAGTTTTCAAATAAAGAACATCCGTAAAGACATTGGCATTACTAGATTTTTTTTCATGAGAAATCTAGTAGATGATTTAGCAGTGAATAGACCAGGAAAAGGCACACTTATGAATGTTAGGAGCTACAGAAGAGCAGATATTGATAGTGATCACTGACTTGATATTGGCATAGTAAATGTGAAGTTTTAAGTAAAAATGTACGGTAGATTAACCAGTTTGAATACAATTAAGCTTGTTTAAGCTGAACAAAGAGATAGTTTTGCCACTTATTGTTGAAATACAGATACAGGTATGTAAAATATGTCTTGATGAAAGAAGTATTGTGGTATACGGTAGCAAGTTGCAAACTTAGTATCTTATATCTCAGCACTTGTTCAGCAGAATGATTCATCTTGAATGTCAGAAGATTTGGGATACAAGAAGGAATAGCTAAAGGTAATGAATAATTTGTAGGAACATAGTACACAAATTGGGCAAAAGTACTAAGAAGAATTATATGGTGATATTTGTAGAAATAGTTTCAAAAATGACGTTGTGGAGTACGTAATAGAATAGGAAGGCCCAGTGCTAATAAAATCGAAATTAGGGAACTAGTTAATTAACGTGTGTCGCAAATAATTTGATATGGGAAGAATTCGTTTCAAAGTGAAGAAACCACATAGGCGATTTATCTGTGAAGAAAATAACGAAAGAGTACTTAAGAGTTATAAAGCAATCACTAACTGAACAGTGACACAATATAGGTGAAATTGTAAATATCCTCTTAAAAAATGGTATAGTAAGCAGTTTTAATGAAGCGTGTTTAAGCTGAATGTAGAGTTATCCTCTTAAAAAATGGTATAGTAAGCAGTTTTAATGAAGCGTGTTTAAGCTGAATGTAGAGTTATACTACTATTTGTCAAAATGAAGTTCTAGTTACGGAAAACATGTCTGCGGGAACAGAATTACTAAGGTGTGGGGTAGCAAGTCCCAAACTTGCTACCCCATATGCCAGTACTTGTACAGCAGAATGATTCACCTTGAATTTCAGATGAGATGTGCGATATACTAAGGAATAAGTAGAGGGAATGGACTCTTTAAGGACATAGTATAAATTTTGTGTAGAACTGCAGAAAACTACAAAGAAACTAGATATATTTATGGGGATAGTTGTTGTAGAAATGGTTGGTGTAGTGTTTAACCCTCTTACGCCGAAGGAGTCTAGTAAAGTCTCCCGTATGCCAGGGGGGTCTAGGAGTGAGCGCGGAAGTGGAAAAAATAGATTTTTCAAAAAATCACAGTGCGCTTAGTTTTCAAGATTAAGATTTCATTTTTGGCTCCTTTTTTTGTCATTTCTTGAAGTTTAGTATGCAACCATCAGAAATGAAAAAAAAATATATATATAAATAATGCGATATATGATAGCGCAAAAACAAAATTTTATATATAATTTTATTCAAATCGCGCTGTGAGCAAAACGGTTAAAGCTAACGAGTTAATTTTTTTTAGTTGTATTGTACACTAAATTGCGATAATTTTGGTATACAACACATTGTAAAACGATCAAAGCAACACACAAAATATTATCACAAAGTGATGCTTGAATTCGTAACGCTCGGACGTAAAACTTTTAATTTTTTTTCAAAAATTCACCATAAATCTAAATATTGTTCTAGAGATTTCCAATTTGTTTCAAAATGAAGACAAATGATTGAATATTGCTATGCTGTAAGAGTTTTAGCTTACAATTGCAGTTTTCGACCATTTCAGACGAGTTAAATTTGACCGAATGTCGAAATTTTTATATATAATTTTATATGCGAATATTTCGAAAATAAGAAAAGCTACAACCTTCAATTATTGTTTGTTGTATTCTACATAAAATTGCGCACATTTTCATATACAAAACTCTATGAAACGCCTAATATGAAAAGGAGCAAATATTACGAAAATGCGTCGTACTCATTGCGGAGATTTGTGGCTCATAATTGGCACACTGAGGGAAGGAAGTTTTTTTTCAAAATTTCACCATAAATCTAAAAATATTGTGCTAGAGACTTCGGATTTTTTTTCAAAATGAAGATGATAACTGAATATTACTAGACTAAGAGTTTTAGCTTACAATTGCGTTTTTCAACCATTTCGGTTGAGTCAAAGTTGACCAAACGTAGTTTTTTTCTATTAATCGTGATTTATATGCAAATATTTCGTAAATGAAAAAAGCTACAACCTTCAAATATTTTTTGTTGTATTCAACATAAAATTGCGCACATTTTCATATATATAACTATAAAACACTTAATATGAATAGGAGCAAATATTAGGAGAATGCGACGTACGCATTTCGGAGATTTGCGGCAGAGATTCGGTGCACAGAGGGAAGAAAAAATATTTTTTCAAAAGTTCACAATAAATCTTAATATTGTACTAGAGACTTCGAATTTGTTTCAAAATGAAGATAAGTGACTGTAAGAGTTTTTCCTTACAATAGCGTTTTTCGACCATTTCGTTCGAGTTGAAGTTGACCAAACGTAGGTTTTTTTTCTATTACCGTGTTATATAATGCAATTATTTCGAAAATGAGAAAAGCTACAACCTTCGAGTATATTTTTGTTGTATTCCACATGGAAATTGCGCACATTTTCATATTTAAAACTACAAAACGCCTAAAATGAAACGGAGCAAATATTACGAGAATGCGACGTACGCATTTCGGAGATTTGTGGCGGAGAATCGGCGAGCAGAGGGAATGAAAATGTTTTTTCAAAAATTCACCATAAATCTAAATATTTTGCTAGAGACTTCGAATTTGTTTCAAAATTAAGATTAATGATTGAATATTACTAGACTGTTTAGTATATTACTAATATTATATATATTAATATATATAATATATAATTATATTAATTTATAATAATATAGATATTATATATATTATATATATATATATAATTTTTTTTAATAATTAATATATATATATTATATAGTATATTATATAGTATATATATGGTATATGTGTGTGTGTTGTGTGTGTTGTGTGGTGTGGTTGTGGTGTATGTATGTATATAATATGTATTATGTATATATATGTGTATACTATATATATATATATGTAGTATATATGTGTATGTATATATATATATATATATATGATATAATTATATATAGTATAGTATATATATAGATATATATATATATGTATATGTATATATGTATATATAGTGTATATATGATATATATAATATATATATGTATATGATATATAT
>NC_061102.1:57409742-57434742 GCF_015104395.2 Macrobrachium nipponense | reverse complement strand
ATGAGTTCATCAAAGAGATCAACTCCTCCCGTGTGCCTATTGTAGTGCCCAATGATGGTAGGCCGCCTGGCATGAAACTCCTCTTACACAACTCAACCCTGTCGACGTGTCTTCTTCTGCTGTACGATCTCCTCTTGGATGGGTTCATGACTAGTAATCATGGGGAAGAGTCGGACCCCTTTCCAACAGATGACGAAGACAGCTCCCTTCCGCCGCCACTGTGTGTCTCCTCTTGCCAGAAGTTGCGGATGGCTAGCGAACCTCTTGAGGACATTCGTGGCTCCACGCACTAACCAAAGGGTGCCACTGACGTGAACACCTGCTTCATACAGTTCCTGGGCCAGGGATACCGAGTTATAATAATTATCCATAAACAGGTGGTATCCCTGGTTATGGAAAGGATCCACAAGCCTGAAAACAGTGTCACGCATCGTGGAGAACGACCCCGGAATACACAAAGAAGTCCACGACGTGTCCAGTGTTGCACTCGGTAATAAAAAAAAAAAAATTTCACTCCATATTTCTTCGGCTTCTTGGGGTTACAAGTACTATCCTACTTACAACCAAGTTTGGTTCCAACCCACTGGTTGTAAGTCCGAATGGATGTAAGTCGAACCTTAGAAAGTGGCCAACATCTGCATAGGGTATACTATCAAACCTTTGTTATCTAAAAGTGCCTACTTAGTACTGTAATGTAATGTACAATCATTATTTCAATCTTTTTACCATAATGTACTTCTACTAATACATTTTAATCATTTATGTAATAGTATATATTACGTACAATCAGGCATTGAGTTACAATGGGTTTAGGTTCTTGCATGCATGTCAGAAGTCGATTCTTACGTAAATTGGTTTGCAATTCAGTCTACAGTACAGTTAATACCAAATGATGCTGCAGATAGGGCAGGGTAACTCAAACTGATGCTGCCTGAGTGATGAGAGTTCTCATGAGATGGCGCAGTGCCAAGTAACTCAATGGTCAACTGTCTGAAGTAAGGTTGTAAGTACGAGTGGTCGTATGTCGAGCAGGTTGCAAGTCGGATAGTAGTTGTATATACTTTAATGCTTAGACGTCCTTTGTAAGGCATCATCCCCTCATCCAAAGAAAGGTTTTCTCCAGGAACCACAAGAATTTTGCACCGTTCACGAATGTATTCCAACACTGGGCGGACTAAGATGAGGCGATCCGAGTTATTCTGGGGTATGGCCCTTTGGTTGAAGGCGTTGAAATACCTGTCCAAAGCCCGGAAAGTATCACATGGCATAACGCCGGGCACATTGGGCGTACTTTAAAAAAAAATCCACCTCCAATATTGCCTGATGTCGGCAGCAGGCATCAATCCAAAAAAAATGTTTAGCCCCACAAAATGCGCTATGTCAATGAGGTTGCAGCCCTGCCAGTGATACGGCAATGTCGTGCGAAGTTCATCACGGCAGTAGCGAGCGTAGTCCGCTGTCTCTGCTACCAGGTGCTCCAGCAATTCCTGCGCAATGAACAGCTGAATGAACCCCAGAGCAGTGAGAGGAACAGGTACGGTGAGCCCAGGTGTTGCCGTGAATGGGTGCATGTTAGGTGGGGTGGGGTCCTCCGTCCACCCCTCGTTGCGCGCTCGGACGCCCAACCTTCACCTTGGCTGGCGTGACGCTCCGACCTTCTATGTGCCTGTGCACACTCACAGGAGCAGGCACTATTTTGCACTCAAAACCCCCCCCATTGTCCCATCTCCCTCACTTAGGCCCTCGCTTTCTGTATTGTCATCGGCGAGAAAACTAGACCCTATAACCTCATCCTCCCCTCCTCAGATTCCCCCTCATATGCACTAAAACCACTCAATTCGAGCTCACTTTCGGGATGTGAGCCTCGAACGGACATTGGGGGCAAATATTCATCGTCACTGACATCGGGAGTGATGTCCTCATCACTAGATGACCAACTGCCATCAAAATGAGGACTTGGGACATACTCCCGATCGAGCTCCGATAAGTACGCATCAATGTCCCTTGGCTGGAGGCCTCCCAAATGCCTACGAATGCCCCTAAGGACACCCTGTTGCTTCCTAGGGGTTACTAAAGGCATATGAGACACATGTTGTGATTCTAAACCACTTTCATCCGCACGTGGCCGCACAGAACGGCGTTGAGGCGCGAGGTCATCTTGGCTGCTTGGTTCCTTGCCAGCATCTAAGTCCAAAATACATCTCACACGATCCCTTCTGACGGGTAAAACGCGCCTTTCGCGATTCATACGTCGTTGAGACATCTCTATGAACGTCCTGTACCACCACAAATATTCAAACTCGCACAAGTTCGGCAAAACACGATTGCGGCAAAAGGTCACTCTTGGACAACGCCTCGCTGATGTAAAAAAGGGATTTCGCGCATGCGCACTTGGGTCATGCTTCTAAACAAAACAACACCTTGATCCGTGAACTCCCAGCATCCCCCAAGGCTTGTGATTCAAAAGTTTTCCGCTGGTAGGCCTGTAAGTATTTTTCCGTGAATTTATAAAAAAATTTTCTATTTCTATGTACAATACGTCCAATTGGCACCTGACAGACAATTTATCTCGACGTATAATACGTCCAATCGGCGTAAGAGGGTTAATATGCCTATGGAGAAAATCAAAATTAGGGACCTAATTTAGTATTGTGTTTCACAAATGATTTGGTATTGGAAGAAAAGATTTCAAATAAAGAACATTCGTAAAGACACTGGCATTACTAGATTTTATTCATGAGAAACCTAATAGATGGAGAAAAAGCACACTTATGATTGTTAAGAGCTACAAAAAAGCAGATATTGATAGTGATTACTAACTTGATATTGGCATAGTAAATGTGAAGTTTTAAGTAAAAAAGAAAGCTAGATTAACTAGTTTGAATACAATTAAGCTTATTTAAGCTGAACATAGAGATAGTTTTGTCACTGATTGTTGAAATAGAGATACAGGTATGGAAAATATGTCTTGACGAAAGAAGTATTGTAGAATAGGGTAGCAAGTTGCAAACTTGCTACCTTATATATCTACATTTTCAGCAGAATGATTCATCTTGAATGTCAGAAGAGATGTGGGATACAAGAAGGAATAGCTAAAGGTAATGAATAACTTGTAGGAACATAGTACACAAATTGGGTTGAAGTACTTTGAAAAATTATATTGTGATAGTTGTTGAAATATAGTTGCAAAAGTGACTAGGAAGTGACGTTGTGGAGTACTTAACCCTTAAACACCGAAGCTGTAAAAATCAAAAACTCCCCCGAATGCCGGAGCCGGTTTTGAGTGAGCGCGGAAGCGGAAAAAATAATTTTTTCAAAAAATCACAGCGCGCTTAGTTTTGAAGATTACGAGTTCATTTTGGGCTTCTTTTTTTTGTCATTGCCTGAAGTTTAGTATGCAATCATCAGAAATGAAAAATAATATAATTATCATATGTAAATAATGCGATATATGGTAACGAAAAAAAAATTCATACATAATTGTATTAAAATCACGCTGTGCAAAAAACGGTAAAAGCTAACGAGTTTCTTTTGTTTTCGTTGTATTGTACACTAAATTGCAATCATTTTGAGATATAATACATTGTAAAACAATAAAAGCAACACCGGAAAAATATTATCACAAAATGATGTATGAATTCGTAACACGCGGACGTAAAAAAAAAAAAATTTTTTTTTAAATTCACCGTAAATCTCAATATTGTTCTAGAGACTTCCAATTTGTTTCAAAATGAATACAAATGATTGAATATTACGATACTCTTAAGAGTTTTAGCTTACAATTGCAGTTTTCAACCATTTCCGACGAGTTAAAAATGACCAAATGTCGAAATTTTTTAGAATTTTTTTTTATATGCAATTATTTCGGAAATTAGAAAAGCTACAACCTTCAAATATTTTTCTTTTTATTCTACATGAAATTGCGCACATTTTCATATAAACTCTATGAAATGCCTAATATGAAACGGAGCAAATTTTCCGAGAATGTGATGTACGCAATTCGGAGATTTATGGCGGAGAATCCGCGCGTGGAGGGAAGGAACGTTTTTTTTCATAAATTCACCATAAATCGAAATATTGTGCTAAGAGACTTCCAATTTGTTGCAAAATGAAGGTAAATGATTGAATATTACTAAAATATAAGAGTTTTAGCTTACAATTGCGTTTTTCGACCATTTCGGTAGAGTCAAAGTTGACCAAACGTGGTTTTTTTTCTATTTATTGTGATTTATATGCAAATATTTCGAAAATGACAAAAGCTACAACCTTCAATTATTTTTCGTTGTATTCTACATGAAATTGCGCACATTTTCACATATAAAACTTTATGTAACCGCTAATTTAAAATGGTGCAAACATTACAACAATCGCACATATGATTTTTTCGGAAGTTACAGCGCGGACGTAAGGAAAACGTTATTTTTTTTCATAAATTCACTATAAATCGAAATATTGTGCTAGAGACTTCCAATTTGTTACAAAATGAAGGTAAATGATTGAATATTACTAAAATATAAGATTTTTAGCTTACAATTGCGTTTTTCGACCATTTCAATAGTCAAAATTGACCGAAGGTTGAAAATTTGTCACATCATTTTTTATATGAAAGTTTTTCAAAACTGATAAAAGCTACAACCATGGGTTGTTTTTAGTTGTATTGTGCATGAAATTGTGCACATTTCCATATATAAAACTTTATGTAACTGCTAATTTTAAAATGGTGCAAACATTACCACAATCGCATGTATGATTTTTTTCGGAAGAGTTACCACGCGGACATAAGGAAAAAGGTTTTTTCATGAATTCACCATAAATTGAAATATTGTGCTAGAGACTTCCAATTTGTTGCAAAATTAAGGTAAATAGTTTAATATTACTACAATATAAGCGTTTTAGCTTACAATTGCGTTTTTCGACCATTTTGGTATAGTCAAAGTTGACCGAAGGTTGAAATTTTGGCACTTATCGTTATTTATATGGAAATATTTTAAAATTGATAAAAGCTACAATCATGAGTATTTTTTCTTGTATTCTAAATGAAATTGCGCACATTGTCATATATAATACTTCATGTAACTGATAATTTAAAATGGTGCAAAATTTATGTCAAAGTGACGAAATAATTTTTGAGATGTGTCACTGATACTTTTTAGTGCGATAAGAAAGAAATTCGCGCTTGCGCGCCTGCGTATCGATTGTAAACAAAACAACGCCTTGATCCGTGAACTCCCAGCATCCCCCAAGGCGTGTGATTCAAAAGTTTTCGGCTGGTAGGCCTTTAAGTATTTTTCCGCGAATTTTTTTTTTTTTAATTTTGAGTTGACGTATGGTACGTCCATTCGGCAATCAGGGGAGATTTTGACTCGACGTTTAATACGTCCATTCGGCGTTTAAGGGTTAATAGGATAGGAAGGCCCAGTGCTAATAAAATCGAAATTAGGGACCTAATTGATTAACGTGTATTGTAAATAATTTGATATGGGAAGAATTAGTTTCTAAGTAAAGGACATCCGTAAATACACTTACACATCACTAGGTTGTATTCATAGAAACCACATAGGTGATTTATCTGTGAAAATATAGCGAAAAAGAGTTCTTATGATTATTAGGAGCTGCTAAATGTAAGATCTATAAAGCAATCACTAACTTAACATTGCCACAATATAGGTGAAATTGTAAGTGGCCTCCTAAAAAATAGTAGAGTAAGCAGTATTAATGAAGCTTGTTTAAGCTGAACATACAGTTTTACTACTAATTGTCAAAACGAAGTTCCAGTTATGGAAAACATAACTGCGGGAACAGAATAACTGAGGTGTGGGGTAGCAAGTCCCAAACTTTCTATCCCATATCCCAGTACTTGTACAGCAGAATGATTCACCTTTAATTTCAGATGAGATGTGGGATACACTAAGCAATAGGTAGAGTTAATGGTTTCTTTAAGGAACATGGTATCAATTTTGTGTAGAACTGCAAAAAACTACGAAAAAACTAGATATATTTATGCGGGTAGTTGTTGTAGAAATGGTTGCTCTAGTGTTTAATATACTTGTATGGAGAAAATCAAAATTATGGACCTAATTTAGTATTGTATCACAAATGATTTTGTATTGGTAGAAAATTTTCAAATAAAGAACATCTGTAAAGACATTGGCATTACTAGATTTTATTCATGAGAATCCTAATAGATGATTTAGCTGTGAATAGACGGGGGAAAAGCACATTTATGATTGTTAAGAGCTACAGAAGAACAGATATTGATAGTGATCACTAACTTGATATTGGCATAGTAAATGTGAAGTTTTAAGTAAGAATGGATGGTAGATTACCCAGTTTGAATACAATTAATCTTGTTTAAGCTGAGCATAAAGATAGTTTTGTCACTTAGTGTTGAAATAAAGATATAGGTGTGGAAAATATGTCTGACAAAAGAAGTACTGTGGTATAGGGTAGCAAGTTATAAACATGCTACTTACCTTATATCTCATAATGATTCATCTTGAATGTCGGAAGAGATGTGGGATACAAGAAGGAATGGCTAAAGGTAATGAATAACTTGTAGAAACTTATTATACAAATTGGGCAAAAGTATTTAGAAGAATTAGTTTAAAAGTATAGGACATCCATAAATACTTTGATATCAGTAGTTTGTATTCATAGAAACCACATACAGGTGATTTATCTGTGAAAAAATAGCGAAAGAGAGTACTTATGATTATTAGGAGCTGCAAAATATAAATTCTATAAAACAGTCACTACCTTAACATTGGCAAAATATAGGTGAAATTGTAAGTATCCTTTTAAAAGATGGTAGAGTAAGCAGTTTCAATGAAGCGTGTTTAAGCTGAATGTAGAGTTATACTACTAATTCTCAAAACGAAGTTCCAGGTATGGAAAACATAACTGCAGGAACAGAATAACTGAGGTATTGGGTAGCAAGTCCCAAACTTGCTACCCCATATCCCAGTACTTTTACAGCAGAATGATTCACCTTGAATTCCAGATGAGATATGGGGATACACTAAGGAATAGGTAGAGGTAATGGACTTTTAGGAACATGGTATAAATTTTGTGTAGAACTGCCAGAAAACTATGAAAAAACTTGATATATTTATGGGGTAGTTGTAGAAATGGTTGGTGTAGTGTTTAATTTGCCTCTATGGAGAAAAATCAAAATTAGGGTCCTAATTTAGTATTGTGATTCACAAATGATTTGGTATTGTAAGAAAAGATTTCAAATAAAGAACATCTGTAAGACACTGGCACAGAAAACTAGATTATATATATATATATATATATATATATATATATATATATATAATATATATATATATATATATATGTATGGGGGTAGTTGCAGAAATGTTTGATGTAGTGTTTAATTTGCATGTATGTAGAAAATCAAAATT
This sequence comes from Macrobrachium nipponense, assembly GCF_015104395.2. Taxonomy (NCBI): domain Eukaryota; kingdom Metazoa; phylum Arthropoda; class Malacostraca; order Decapoda; family Palaemonidae; genus Macrobrachium; species Macrobrachium nipponense. Next base: position 57,427,336 of record NC_061102.1, on the reverse strand, counting down.
AGGGACCTAATTTAGTATTGTGTTTCACAAATGATTTGGTATTGGAAGAAAAGTTTTCAAATAAAGAACATCCGTAAAGACATTGGCATTACTAGATTTTATTCATGAGAATCTTAATAGATGATTTAGCTATGAATAGACGGAGAAAAAACACACTTACGATTGTTAGGAGCTACAGAAGAGCAGATATTGATAGTGATCACTAACTTGATATTGGCATAGTAAATGTAAAGTTATAAGTAAAAATGGACGGTAGATTAACCAGTTTGAATACAATTAAGCTTGTTTAAGCTGAACATAGAGATAGTTTTGCCACTGATTGTTGAAATAGAGATACAGGTATGGAAAATATGTCTGACAAAAGACGTACTGTGGTATAGAGTAGCAAGTTGCAAACTTGCTACCTTATATCTCAGTACTTTTTCAGCAGAATGATTCATCTTGAATGTCAGAAGAGATGTGGGATACAAGAAGGAATAGTTAAAGGTAATGAATAATTTGTAGGAACATAGTACACAAATTGGGCAAAAGCACTTAGAAGAATTATATCGTGATAGTTGTATAAATAGTTGCAAAAGTGAATAGGAATTGACTTTTTGGAGTACGTAATAGTATACGAAGGCCCAGTGCTAATAAAATCGAAATTAGGGACGTAATTGATTAATGTGTGTCGCAGATAATTTGATATGGGAAGAATTCATTTCAAAGTAAAGGACATCCATAAATACACTTTGACATCACTAGGTTTTGTTCATAGAAACCACATGTTATTTATCTGAAAGTAAAGCGAAAGAGAGTACTTATGATTATTATGAGCTGCAAAATATAAGTTCTATAAAGCAATCACTAACTTAACATTGGCACAATATAGGTGAAATTGTAAGTATCCTCCTAAAAGATGGTAGAGTAAGCAGTTTTAATGAAGCTTGTTTAAGCTGAACGTAGAGTTTTACTACTAATTGTCAAAATGAAGTTCCAGTCATGGAAAACATATCTGCGGGAACAGAATTACTGAGGTATGGGGTAGCAAGTCCCAAACTTGCTACCCCATATCCCAGTACTTTTACAGCAGAATGATTCACCTTGAATTTCTGATGAGATGTGGGATACACTAAGAAATAGGTAGAGGTAATGGATACTTTTTGCAGATAACTACGAAAAAACCAGATATATCTATGGCGGTAGTTGTAGAAATGGTTGGTGGTGTTTAATATGCTTATATGGAGAAAATCAAAATTAGGGACCTAATTTAGTATTGTGTTTCACAAATGATTTGGTATTGGAAGAAAAGTTTTCAAATAAAGAACATCCGTAAAGACATTGGCATTACTAGATTTTATTCATGAGAAACCTAATAGATGATTTAGCTGTGAATAGACTGGGAAAAAGCACACTTATGATTGTTAAGAGCTACAGAAGAGCAGATATTGATAGTTTTCGTTGACTTGATATTGGCATAGTAAAAGTGAAGTTTTAAGTAAAAATGGACAGTAGATTAACCAGTTTGAATACAATTAAGCTTGTTTAAGCTGAACATAGAGATAGTTTTGCCACTGATTGTTGAAATAAAGATACATGTATGGAAAATATGTCTTGACGAAAGACGTACTGTGGTATAGGGTAGCAAGTTGCAAACTTGCTACTTTATATCTCATTACTTTTTCAGCAGAATGATTCATCTTGAATATCAGATGTGTGATACAAGAAGGAATAGCTAAAGGTAATGAATAACTTGTAGAAACTTATTATACAAATTGGGCAAAAGTATTTAGAAGAATTAACATTGGCACAATATAGGTGAAATTATAAGTATCCTCCTAAAAGATGGTAGAGTAAGCAGTTTTAATGAAGCTTGTTGAAGCAGAACGTAGATACGAACAACTAGATATTAACTTATGGGGTAGTTGTTGTAGAAATGGTTGCTGTAATTTTTAACCCTCTTACGTTGATTGGACGTATTAAACGTTGAGATGAAATGTCTCCCGGGTGCCGATTGGACGTATTATACGTCAACATAATGTTTTTTAAAATTCGCGGAAAAATACTTATACGCCTACCACCCGTAAACTTTTGAATCACACGCCTTGGGGAATGCTGGGAGTTCACGGATGAAGCTGATGTCTTGTTTAGAAGTGTGACCCAAGTGTGCATGTGAGAAATGGCTTTTACTCGCATCAGCCAGCATCAGCGACGCGTCGTCCGAGAGTGATCTTTTGCCGCAATCTGTGTTTTACGAACTTGTGCAAGATTTTGAGTAGTTGTGTTACTACAGAACGTTCATAGAGATGTCTCAACGACGTACAGAACGCGAAAGGCGCGTTTTACCCATTGGAAGGTATCGTGTGAGGCGTATTCTGGACTTGGATGCTGGTGAAGGACCAAGCACCCAAGATCACCTGGCACCTCAACGCCATCCTGTGCGGCCACGTGTGGATGAAAGTGGTTTAGGATCACAACGTGTCTCATATGCCTTTAGTTACCCCTAGGAAGCATCGGGGCGCCCTTAGGGCCATTCGTAGAAATTTGGGAGGCCTCCAACCAAGGGACATAGACAAGTACTTATCGGAGCTCGATCGTGAGTATGTCACAAGTCCTCATTTTGATGGGGGTTGGTCATCTAGTGATGAGGACATTACTCCCGATGTCAGTGACGATGAATATTTGCCCCCAATGTCTGTTCAAGGCTCACATCTCGAAAGTGAGCTCGAATGTAGTGGTTTTAGTGCATATGAGGGGGAATCTGAGGAGGGGGAGGATAAGGATATGGGGTCTAGTTTTATCGCGGATGACGATACAGAAAGCGAAGGCCTAAGTGAGGGAGATAGGCCAGTGGGGGGGTTTCGTGTGCGAAATCGTCTCTGCACTCGTGCTTACCGTACCTGTTCCTCACACTGCTCTGGGGTTCATCCAGCTGTTCCTTACACGGGAATTGCTGGAGTACCTGGTAGCATAGACCGCCTGGTAGCAGAGACGGCGGTCTATGCTCGGTACTGGTGTGATGAACTGCGCACGACATTATCGTATCGCTGGTGGGGCTGCAACCTCATTGACATGGCGCATTTTGTCGGGCTCCACATTTTCTTTGGATTGATGCCTGCTGCCGAAGTCAGGCAATATTGGAGGCGTAATTTTTTTTTTTTTTTTTTTTAGGTACGCCCAATGTGCCTGGCGTTATGCCCCGTGATACTTTTCTGGCGTTAGACAGATATTTCAACGCCTTCAACCGAAGGGCCATACCCTGTAATAACTCCGATCGCCTCATCTTAGTGCGCCTAGTGTTGGAATATATTCGTGAACGTTGTAAAAATCTCGTGGTTCCTGCAGAGAACCTTTCTTTGGATGAGGGGATGATGCCTATAAAGGACGTCTTAGCATAAAAGTGTATAAACCCAAGAAGCCGAAGAAATATGGAGTGAAATTTTTTATTACCGAGTCCAACATTGTATATGTCATGGACTTCTTAGTGTATTCCGGGGTCTTCTCCATGATGCGTGAAACTGTGTTCAGGCTTGTGGATCGTTTCCGTAACCAGGGATACCACCTGTTTATGGATAATTATTATAACTTGGTATCCCTGGCCCAGGAACTGTATGAAGCAGGTGTTCACGTCAGTGGTACTCTTTGGTTGGTGCGTGGGGCCCCGAATATCCTCAAGAGGTTTGCTAGCCATCTGCAACATCTGGCAAGAGGAGTGACACAGTGGCGGTGGAAGGGAGCAGTCTCCTCATCTGTTGGAAGGGTGTCTGACTCTTACCCATGATTACGAGGAGCCATGAACCCATCCAAGAGGAGGTCGTACAGTGGAAGAAGACACTTCGACTGGGCCGAGTTGTGTATGAGGAGTTTCGTGGCCGAGTGGTCTACCGTCATTGGGCACTACAATATGCACATGGGAGGAGTTGATCTCATTGATCAACTCATCCAGTATTATCCCTTTGCCAGGAGAACCAGGAGGTGGACCTAGAACTCCTCAAATACATTCTTCAGTTGCCCCTCCAAAATGCCTACATACTCTACTGTGGGTACTACGGACCCGGTCTCCGGAGGATGACCCACTTACAGTTCCTTGAGGCAGCCGGGGATGCCCTCATCCACTTTAATCCCGATGAGTGGCCTTCCATGTCTGCCGCCTGCCCCGAGCTGCAGATCTGCCCCTAGAGGAAAGGGCAGACATTAGGAGGGCCAACTTCAGTCATCCTGCTCCTGGCTCAAGCTGCCGACCCCTGCTCCTGGCCCCGCCCACACCTGTTCTCGTCGGATAGTGGACCCTGTGTGTCGGCTGCAGCCAGGGGATCACACACTGGAGCTCCTACAAGGGCGCAGGCAGAAACAGTGCAGGGTGTGCCATATGAATGGGAGAAGGAAGAGACACCCGGTTCTTTTGTCGCACCTGTAAAATGCTCTATGCAGGTTCGGGGAGTGTGACCGCAAATACCACACTGCAGTCTTTTATTGGAGTGCGCCTCAGCGACAGACAGCGGAGGGCGCACCGGACCTTCTGCAGTAAGGGCGCACGTCTCACTCCTCCACCTGTACCTCGTCATGTCGAGAGGAAGAAAATGCAAGACTTCAATGGAGGAGGGAGAAAACAAGAATAGAACGAAGAATCAGGATTACGAGTGAGTATTCTGCTTTTATTTAATATTTTTATATTTATTACAAGTCTATATATCCGTATCTGTGTATGATATATATTTCATTGTATGCAAAAAGAAAAGTGTCACCTGCATTCCTTTTATTTATGTATTCGTACCAGAATCGAAAAATTAATAAATAAATAAATATGATATAATATATATATGATATATATATATATATATATATATATATATATATATATATATATATATATATATATATATATATATATATATATATATATATATAATATATATGTATGTATGTATGTATGTATGTATATATATATATATATTATAATTTTTTTTTTTATTATATTGGTATTTTTAGGTAAGCAAATTACATAACAGTCTAGTAATATTCAATCATTTATCTTCACTTCAAAACATTTTGGAAGTCTCTAGAACAATATTTAGATTTATGGTAAATTTTGGAAAAAACTTTTACTTCCTTCTGCGCACCGATTCTCGGCCGCCAATCTCCGAAATGCGTACGTCCCATTCTCCTAATATTTGCTTCTTTTCATATTAGGCATTTTATAGTTTCCTAATGAAAATGTGCGCAATTTCATGTACAATACAAAAAAAAAAAAAAAAAAAAAAAAAAAATATTTGAAGGTTGTAGCTTTTCTCATTTTCGGAATATTTGCATATAAATCACGATAAATAGGAAAAAAAAACTATGTTCTGTCGACTTTGACTCAACCAAAATGGGCGAAAAACGCATTTGTAAGCTAAAACTTACAGTCTAGTAATATTCAGTCATTTATCTTCACTTTAAAACAAATTGGAAGTCTCTAGAACAATATTTAGATTTATGGTGAATTTTGTAAAAACCTTTCTTCCCTCCGCGCGCCGATTCTCGTCCGCAAATCTCCGAAATAAGTACGTCGCATTCTCCTAATATTTGCTCTTTTCATATTAGGCGTTTTATAGTTTCATATATGAAAATGTGCACAATTTCATGCAGAATACAACAGAAAATATTTGAAGGTTGTAGCTTTTCTAATTTCGAAATATTTGCATATAAATCTTGATAAATAGGAAAAAAACTACGTTCGGTTAATCATGACTCAACCGAAATGGTCGAAAAACGCAATTGTAAGCTAAAACTCCTACAGTCTAGTAATATTCAGTCATTTATCTTCACTTAAATACAAATTGGAAGTCTCTAGAACAATATTTAGATTTATGGTGAATTTTGAAAAAAAAAAAAAAAAAAACTCCCTCCGCGTGCCGATTCTCCGCCGCAAATCTCCGAAATGAGTATGTCGCATTCTCCTAATATTTGCTCCTTTTCATATTAGGCGTTTTATAGAGTTGAATATATGGAAATTGCACAATTTCATGCATGGTTGTAGCTTTTCTCATTTTCGAAATATTTGCATATAAATCACAATAAATAGAAAAAAAAAACACGTTTGGTCAACTTTGACTCTACCGAAATGGTCAGAAAACGTAATTGTAAGCTAAAACTCTTACTGTCTAGTAATATTCAGTTATTTATCATCACTTTAAAACAAATTCGAAGTCTCTAGCACAATATTTAGATTTATGGTGAATTTAAAAAAAAAAAAAAACTCCTTCCCTCCGCCCGCCGATTCGAGGCCGCAAATCTCCAAAATGCGTACGTCGCATTCTAATATTTGCTCCTTTTCATATTAGACGTTTTATAGTTTCATATATGGAAATGTGCGCAATTTTATGCAGAATACAACGAAAAATATATGAAGGTTGTAGCTTTTCTCATTTTCGAAATATTTCCATATAAACCACGATAAATAGGAAAAAAACTATGTTCGGTCAACTTTGACTCAACTGAAATGGTCGAAAAACGCAATTGTAAGCTGAAACTCTCAGTTTAGTAATATTCAGTCATTTATCTTCACCTTAAAACAAATTGGAAGTCTCTAGAACAATATTTAGATTTATGGTGAATTTTTTTAAAAACTTTTTCCTTCCCTCCGTGCACTGATTCGTGGCCGCAAATCTCCGAAATGCTTACGTCGAATTCTCCTAAAATTTGTTCATTTTCATATTAGGTGTTTTATAGAGTTTCATATATGAAAATGTGCGCAATGTCATGCAGAATACAACTAAAAATAATTGAGGGTTGTAGCTTTTCTCATTTTCGAAATATTTCCAATATAAAAAAAAAATATATATAAAAATTTCGACATTCGGTCAACTTTAACTCGTCCGAAATGGTCGAAAAATGCAATTCTAAGCTAAAATTCTTACAGTGTCGTAATATTCAATTATTTGTCTTCATTTTGAAACAAATTGGAAGTCTAGAACAATATTTAGATTTACGGTGAATTTTGAAAAAAAAACTTTTTATGTACGCGAGTTTCGAATTCATGTATCATTTTGTGTTAATATTTGTTCTATGTTGCTTTTATCGTTTTACAATGTGATATATATCAAAATGATCGCAATTTAGTTTACAGTACAACGAGACAGCGGAAAAAAAGCACACTTATGAATGTTATGAGCCACAGAAGAGCAGATATTGGGATACAAGAAGGAATAGCTAAAGGTAATGAATAACTTGTAGGAACATAGTACACAAATTGGGCAAAATTACTTAGTAGAATTAATTATATGGTGATAGTTATAGAAATAGTTGCAAAAGTGACTACTATGTGACGTTGTGGAGTACGTAATAGGATAGGAAGTCCCAGTGCTAATAAAATCGAAATTAGGTACCTAATTGATTAATGTGTGTCGCAGATAATTTGATATGGGAAGAATTCATTTCAAAGTAAAGGACATCGTAAATACACTTTGACATCACTAGGTTGTATTCATAGAAACCACGAAGGTGATTTATCTGTGAAAAAAATAGCGAAAGGGAGTAGTTCTGATTATTAGGAGCTGCAAAATATAAGATCTATAAAGCAATCACTAACTTAACATTGCCACAATATAGGTGATATTGTAAGTATCCTCGTAAAAGATGGTAGAGTAAGCAGTTCTAATGAAGCTTGTTTAAGCTGAACATAGAGTTTTACTACTAATTGTCAAAACGAAGTTCCAGTTATGGAAAACATAACTGCAGGAACAGAATAACTGTTGTATGGGGTAGCAAGTCCCAAACTTCCTACCCCATATCCCAGTACTTTTAGAGCAGAATGATTCACCTTGAATTTCAGATGAGATATGAGATACACTAATTAATAGGTAGAGGTAATGGACTGTTTAAGGAACATGGTATAAATTTTATGTAGAACTGCAGAAAACTACGAAAATACTAGATATATTTATGGGGATAGTTGTTGTAGAAATGGTTGATGTAGTGTATAACCCTCTTACGCCGAAGGTTTATAATAAAAATCGTCTCCCATATGCCGAGGCGGTCTCGGAGTGAGCGCCGAAGCGGAAAAAATATTTTTGTCAAAAAATCACAGCGCGCTTAGTTTTGAGATTAAGAATTCATTTTTGGCTCCTTTTTTTTTTGTCATTGCCTGAAGTTTAGTATGCAACCATCGGAAATGTAAAAAAAAAAAAAAAAAAGTCATTATCATATATAAATAATGCGATATATGATAGCCCGAAAACAAACTTTCATATATAATTGTATTCAAATCTCGCTCTGAGCAAAACGGTTAAAGCTAACGAGTTAATTATTTTTTTTGTATTGTACACAAAATTGCGATCAATTTGGTATATAAGACATTGTAAAACGATCAAAGCAACACAGAGAAAATATTATCACAAAATGATGCATGAATCTCTAACGCACAGACGTAAAATAATGTTTTTTTCACAAATTCACCATGAATCTAAATATTTTCCTAGAGACTTCCAATTTGTTTAAAAATGAAGGTAAATGATTGAATATTACTATACTGTAAGAGTTTTAGCTTACAATTGCAGTTTTCGACCATTTCGGAGAATATTACTATACTGTAAGAGTTTTAGCTTACAATTGCAGTTTTCGACCATTTCGGACGAGTTGAAGTTAGCCGAATGTCGAATTTTTTAAATATTTTTTATATGCAAATATTTCGAAAATAAGAAAAGCTACAACCTTTAATTATATTTCGTTCTATTCTACATAAAATTGCGCACATTTTCATATAAAACTATGGAACACCTAATATGAAACTGAGTAAATATAACGATAATGCGATGTACGCATTTCGGAGATTTGTGGCGGAGAATCCGCGTGCGGAGGGAAGGAATTTTTTTTTTTTAATTCACCGTAAATCTAAATATTGTGTTAAAGACTTCGAATTTGTTTCAAAATGAAGATAAATGACTGAATATTACTAGACTGTACGAGTTTTAGCTTACAATTGCGTTTTTCGACTTCGGTAGAGTCAAAGTTGGCCGAACGTGTTTTTTTTTCTATGTATCATGATTTATATGCAAATATTTTGAAAATGAGAAAAGCTACAACCTTCAATCATTTATTGTTGTATTCTACATGAAATTGTGCACATTTTCATATATATAACTTTATGTAACTGTTAATTTAAAATGGTGTAAACATACGACAATCGCACAAAAAAATTTCAGATTTTTTTTTCGGAAGAGTTACCACGCGGACGTAAGGAAAATGGTTCCCCCCCCCCCCCTCCCCTTAAATTTTCCATAAATGAAAGTTTTGTGCTAGAGACTTCCAATTTGTTGCAAAATGAAGGTAAATGATTGAATATTACTAGAATATAAGAGTTTTAGCTTACAATTGCATTTTTCGACTATTTTTGTAGAGTCAAAGTTGACGGAAGGTTGAAATTTGGCACTTATCGTTATCTATATGAAAATATTTCAAATCTGATTAAAGCTACAACCATCGATTGTTTTTTGTTGTATTGTGCATGAAATTTCGCAATTTCCATATATAAAACATTATGTAACGGCAAATTTAAAATAGTGCAAACATTACGACAATCGCACAAAAAATTTTTTTGGGAGAGTGACCGCGCGGACATAAGGAAAAAGTTTTTTTTCCTAAATTCACCATACATCGAAATATTGTGCTACAGACGTCCAATTTGTTGCAAAATAAAGGTAAATGATTGAATATTAACAGAATATAAGAGTTTTATTTCGGTAGAGTCAAAGTTGACCGAAGGTTGAAATTTTGGCACTTATCATTATTTATATGAAAATATTTCAAAACATAAAAGCTATAATCATGAGTATTTTTTGTTGTATTCTACATGAAATTGCGCACATTTTCATATATACTCCATGTAATGGCTAATTTAAAATGGTGCAAAAATTATGTCAAGGTGACAAAATAATTTCTGAGATGTGTCACTGATACTTCTTAGTGCGATAAGAAAGAAATTCGCGTTTGCGCGCCTGCGTAACGATTGTAAACAAAACAACGTCTTGATCCGTGATCTCCCAGTATCCCCCAAGGCGCGTGATTCAAAACTTTTCGCCTGGTAGGCCTATAAGTATTTTTCCGCGAATTTTTAAAAAAACTTTTTTGAGCCGACGTATGGTACGTCCATTCGGAAATCGGGGGAGATTTTGACTCGACGTTTAATACGTCCATTCGGCGTTTAAGGGTTAATATGCCTGTTATGGCGAAAATCAAAATTAGGGACCTAATTTAGTATTGTGTTTCAAAAATGATTTGGTATTGGAAGGAAAGTTTTCAAATAAAGAACATCCCTAAAGACACTGGCATTACTAGATTTTATTCATGAGAAACCTAATAGATGAATTAGCTGTGAATAGTCCGGGAAAAAGCACACTTATGATTTGATTGTTAGGAGCTACAGAAGAGCAGATATTGATAGTGATCACTAACTTGATATTGCCATAGTAAATGTGAAGTAAAAATGGACGGTAGATTAACCAGTTTGTGAATACAAATAAGCTTGTTTAAGCTGTAAATAGAGATAGTTTTGCCACTGATTATTGAAATAAAGATACAGGTATGGAAAATATGTCTGATAAAAGAAGACAAAAGAAGTACTGTAGTATAGGGTAGCAAGTTCCAACTTGCTACTATATATCTCAGTACTTTTTCAGCAGAAGGATTCATCTTGAATGTCAGAAGAAATGCGGGGTACAAGAAGTAATAGCTAAAGGTTATGAATAACTTGTAGGAACATAGTACACAAATTGGGGAAAAGTAATTAGAAGAATTATATTGGGTTAGTTGTAGGAATAGTTGCAAAAGTGACTAGGAAGTGACGTTGTGGAGTACGTAATAGGATAGGAAGGCCCAGTGTGAATAAAATCGAAATTAGTGACCTAATTCATTAATATGTGTCGCAAATAATTTGATATGGGAAGAATTCATTTCAAATTAAAGGATATTTGTAAATACCCTTTAACATCACTTGGGTGATTTATCTGCAAAATATAAGATCTATTAAGCAATTGCTAACATAACATTGCCATAATATAGGTGAAATTGTAAGTATCTTCCTATTAGATGGTAGAGAGCAGTTTTAATGAAGCTAGTTTAAGCTGAACGTAAAGTTTTACTACTAATTGTCAAAATGAAGTTCAGTTATGGAAAACATATCTGCGGGAACAGAATTACTGTGGTATGGGGTAGCATGTCCCAAACTTGTTTCCCCATATCCGAGTACTTTTACAGCAGAATGATTCACCTAGAATTTCAGATGAGATGTGGAGTACACTAAGGAATAGGTAGAGGTGATGGACTCTTTAAGGAACATAGTATAAATTTTATGTAGAACTGCAGAAAACTACGGAAAAACTAGATATATTTATGGGGGTAGTTGTTGTAGAAGTGGTTGGTGTAGTGTTTAATATGCCTGTATGGAGAAAATCAAAATTAGGGACCTAATTTAGTATTGTGTTTCACAAATGATTTAGTATTGAAGGAAAAGTTTTCAAATAAAGAACGTCCGCAAAGACATTGGCATTATTAGATTTTATTCATGAGAAACCTAATAGATGATTTAGTTGTGAATAGACGGGGAAAAAGCACACTTATGATTGTTAGGAGCTATAGAAGAGGAGATATTGATAGTGACCACTAACTTGATATTGGCATAGTAAATGTGAAGTTTTAAGTAAAAATGGACGGTAGATAAACCAGTTTGAATACAATTAAGCTTGTTTAGGCTGAACATAGAGATACTTTTGCCACTGATTGTTGAAATAGACACAGTTATGGAAAATATGTCTTACAAAAGAAGTACTGTGGTATAGGGTAGCAAGTTGCAAACTTGCTAGCTTTATATCAGTAGTACTTTTTTAGCAGAATGATTCATCTTGAATGTCAGAAGAAATGTGGGATACAAGAAGGAATAGCTAAAGGTAATGAATAACTTGAAGGAACATAGTACACAAATCAGGGTTGGCGGTTTAAACATAGTACACAAATCAGGGTTGGCGGTTTAACCCTTTCTGGTCTTGGGGCTTCTGAGAGAAGCCCACCATCTCTCTCAAACTAGGTATCGAGGGCTTCTGGCAGAAGCCCACCCCAACACCTTGCATATCTTTGTAATAACTCGATATAGCGTCCCCCAAATTTATCCAATCCTTAGTCGGTTTTCTCTACTTGACGTGTATTAATCAAAGAATATCTTTTCCCAACTAATCAATCCACAATGTGGCCCCGAAAATAATATTCAAAACTACGCCAAAAACTTGGCTTGTTTTTGGCAAGATCACCTCATTTTGCCCGCGAGTTTCCCAGGTGAAAGTCGCCTCTCGCTACTTCTAACTGGCTTCATTTCCTCACGTGTTTGTAACACTGTCACCAAGTCGCCCGACATCCCTAAATTTGACTAAGAAGTAATTAGTGCTCTTTCCTCAGATCCAATATATAATTTTTCTGTCTGATGAACATTATTTTCACTGCAATCCATATTTCTAAAAAGTAAAAAAAAAAATCAGTCGGCATGCGATATGTAGCTGCGATCAATCTCATGATGAAATCGAAAACATTTCCTCTCCTTACATCAGAATGATGCCGATTAGTAAATTACCAATAAATAATTTGTAATTTTCCAGAAATAAATCCTTTATCAAAGCTTTTATATATATAGTAATGTTATTCAATGTAAAACGAAAATACAGAAAACTGCAAGTTTACTGAGAGAACCATAAAATATAAATTTGAAACAATCCCAATGATACGGCAACGATTGTAATGGTCCAGGTATATTTACAACCAGTGTGCGAACCTCTCGTCTTGCATATACCCATCCTGTCTACCCTGCTGACCCAGCCAAGCTTTCGTTTTTAAATATGGGATTGAGACAGAGAGGTATAGATGTACGTTCATCTGTGGAGTTTATGCACGCAAACATACAAACACGGGCGCGCGTACACGCGCGCACACATTTAAATGAGTTTGTGTATGTACGTTTGTTTATATGGTGTATGTATGTATGTGCGTCTGCATCATATATGTATGCCTACGTACCCGACATGTAGGGCAAAAGTGTACACACTGTATAAACGAGTCAGGTTTATGGGAAAATGAATAGGGTTACATTGGTCAAAAGGGCTATTAATTATTGCACTGGCCATGCATAGCTGAATATATTTAATTGATAACGTGTGTACAGACATATTATATTTACAAATTACATGAAACTTGTGTAATTAAGTACTTATTATAAATATAGTTATATACATAATAGTTTTTTTACATAGTAAAAGGAAAGATGTGAATATGAAATCAGTAGACCCATTGGTAATTGACTCATGCCCATCTTCAACACGTAGTAGAGAGTTCCATAAGTAATTCTGGGGGGGTTGGGGGACATTCTGACCATATCAAGGTCAGTTTTAATATATATATATATATATATTATATATATATATATATATATATATATATATATATATACTATATATACATACATACATACATATATATATATAATAGCCCTTTCTGAAGACGCCTTTGTCAATAAAGGTTTTTGCGCACATCATCTGAAATATTGTAATATCTTGTCATTTGCTCTTCAGACAAAGACATCGACTGCCGTGAATGAAAATGTTAACGATTTTTTAATGATGACGAAGGTTGGTGGAGTAAGGTGGACAACGTCTCATCCCATTCCTATTGCTTGAAAGTGTCATCCAGTGACGAGATGCACACTCATCCAATTATTCTTATTCATTGCCGACTAGTTGGCACGAAGTTCATTTTATTTTTGTAATGTATAAAAGACATAACCGAAAGAAACGCATACAACATAAAACGTCACTACAAGGTCTGGAAGTTATATATATATATATATATATATATATATATATATATATATATATATATATATATATGTGTGTGTGTGTGTGTGTGTTTACTCGTGTGTGTTTAGGTCTGTGAGTGAATGTTTGTGGGTGAGTAGGTATCTTTAGACAATTAGACTAGGCGAAATGGAATGCATGCCGCAATAAATTAGAAAAATATTCAGCTATTCGTTTTGATGAGTCGGTAATAAATTATAGCAGTATTACTTCCAGACCTTTTAGTGACTTTTTATGTTGTATACGCTTCTTTCGGTTATGTCTTTTATACATTACGAAAATAAAATGAACTTCGTGCCAACTAGTCGGCAATGAATTAGAATAATTGGATGGAGTGTGCATCTCGTCGCTGGATGACACTTTCATTTTCGTCAAGCAATAGGAATGGGATGAGACGTTGCTCACCTTATCCATAACTTTGTTATCATAAAAATCGTAATTTTCATCACGACAGTTGATGTCTTTGTCTGAAGAGGAAATGACAAGATATTACAATTTACAGATGATGTGCGCAAAAGCTCTCGATGAACTATTAATTTGTATTTTTCTTCAATTCGTTATTTTCAAAATAGATTATTAACTAATGTGTGCGTGTATATATAGATATATATATATATATATTATTTTTATTTTTTTTTTTTTTTTTGTTAAATCAATTGCTTTAGTGGCATCAATAAGTTTCTTGCAGGTATCTTCATACCGACGAAGTTTTTCCGATTCTCGTTCGTCAATTTCTGGTGAAAATACGCAGACTTCCTTCTTCCATTTATTGAATTTTGTCACGACAGCTGTTTCACCTTATGGCATTATCAAGCGACTACTGACTTACAATCTGACCTTTCGGCCTATTTATCTCATCGTGTGGGAGGTATGACCTTGAGGTATGGGTACTGGTTAGTCTAGGAAAATTACAAAAGCCTTAAGGGTGTTGTTTTAGATCAAAGAACATAAGGACATATGTACTGTGACAATAAGAGTGAAAGTTTAAACAGTGGTTAAATAAATATTCAAAATACAATGCCATGTGCTAGAGTTTCCTTAAATGTATGTTTAAAATTTAATATGTTACATGTTGGTTTTAGATAAAAAATTCCATACAGGAATGAAAATGAATATAGAAATCTAAATACGGGAGTACAAGTATATATTTTTTAGCATGCATAAAGGTACAAGAGATAATTTCTGTTTATACATAAATGTGTATGATTTAAATATGAGTGTGTGTGTGTGTATGTCCAAAATGGTCTACGTTGGTTAACGGTTGCCGACCTGAGTAGGGATGTTACTTGACTTTCGCTGACGCTGGGTCTTCTCATGTCTTTCAAGGGGCGCGATGTTCTCGGTGGATTGGGGCGCGCTGTCTGGTCCCTGTTGGCTTGCGTATTCCTTCTGCTGGAGGGGAGTATATGGTCCGATTCTTGTTGGACGTTCAAGGTCGGCTTCTGAATAGCGATGCTCACCGCTTCCGTTATTAAGAGGCGACCGTAGTTGTCTTCTCTGTGCACGACCTGGGTGCCTTCTATGAGCTCTTGTAGAGATGGCTTCCTGTCGTGAACATCTATGTAATGTTGATGGATGGCCCCTTGATTTCTATGAGCCAGCAGACGTCTCCGAAGGGTCGTTGTAGTGTGCCCGATGTAGTTTTGGCTGTGAGGTTTACACACTTCCTCTGGACAAGTAAATTTGTAAACTACATTCGTGCACATCTCCTTTGGTCCCCCCGGAGCGGTGCTGGTCTTCATTATTAAGGCTGCTACAAAGTGGGGCTTTTTATATATCTTGGGATTATTTTTATGGTAAGGGCTTTTTGGGGGTTACGCCTCTGTTTATTATCCCGCGTAGTGTGCAGCAATCCTCCTTGTATGCAGACCCATAATGTACACGATGGTAAATAATCAAGTTCTCCTCGTTTTTCACCATCGTGTTGGGTTGGTAAAATTCGTCCATTTTCTTTTTTATTGCTGCTTCAATAATTTGATCTGCATACCCGTTGTTTGTCAGCAGTTGACGAATTCGGTCGAGTTTGTTATGTATATCTTTCCATGATGAGCTGTGTGTGAAGGCTCTGTTGACATACGCACTCACAACAGACTTTTTATATGCGTACCGGGCACTCCCCGCGTGCGTTCAAGCAACGGCCAGCTTTCGTTGCTTTCGTATAAACGGTCGTCTTAAACTGTCCTTCTTGGTGTTTTACCAGGACATCAAGAAATGGCAAAGTCTTCTGCTGGCTGTGCTCTGTGGTGAAGTTGAGCACTGAGTTTCTTTTCAGAGCATCTGCTAGTTTTTTGGTATCTTCAGGCTTTTTTTATTGTGACGAATATATCGTTGATGTACCACCCATAAATCCTAGGTTTTTGATGTTCTCTAAAGGTCCTTTCTTTGACGGTGGCCATGTACATATTTGCAAAGAGGACCCATGGCGACTCCGTCTACTTGTCGAAATAATTCCCCCTGATGAGAGAGGAAAGGGCCTTCTGTAGTACTAGCTTTTCAGCATCTCTCGGAGGACATCTTCAGAAATGGGCAGCGGGTTCTTCTCGGACCTGTATACACGATCAAGAATGATGTTGATCGTTTCTTCGACGGGAACGTTCGTAAACAAACTCTCAACGTCGAGTGAGGCAATGTCGTCTTCTGGTCCTTTTTCCTGTAGGAGATCAATAAACTCCACCGCTGATTTCAGTGAATATGCACCGGGCATGTAAGGTACCAGCAAATCATTCAGGATTTCGCTATCCTATAGGTTGGGGATGTCAGCTGAGAGATGATGGGCCTTATATATATATATATATATATATATATATATATATATATATATATATACAGTAGTTAATAATCTGTGTTGAACATAACAAAATGAAGAAACATGCAAATAAATAGTTCACCGAGTCTGGAGGACTCAAGACAACTGGAAATGACAGCAGAGCAGGAGTCAAGGGAATAATGACTCAGATTAGGAATGGGAACTCCTAGTGGTCAAAATGAACCTTTATAATCCCATCTGGAATTTGGGTGCGCCTGTCTTCATGTAGTCTTGAGTACCCCTGACTCTACGCAGCTATCGATAATTATAGTTTACAACCCGTGAACTATTTATTTGCATGTTTCTTCATTTCGCTATGTTCAACAAAAATTATTAACTATTATACAAATAATGTTTGTGTGTGCGTGCGCGCGTGTGGGTATGTACGTATCTTTAGGCATAGGGACAGGATAGGATGCCTTTGTGCGACGTTTTACGCTGTATACACAAAGTCAAGGTCACTGCCGAAATGATCCCCACCCAAATGCTTCAATCAATAAGAACAAGTAACAGAATGAAAACTAATGTAATAATAGTTAAAAACGTGTAATATATATAAAATATATATATATATATATATATATATATATATATATATATAATATATATATATATATACATATTATATATATATATATATATATATATGTATATAATATACATTATATATATATACAGATATTTATATATATATATATATATATATATCATATATATATATATATATTACAGGTTATATATATATATAGCATACATAATTAACCACCACCTAAGTGACAAATCATTTCAAATATGAGTACCCTCAAATCCCTCCACCAACATTCCACTTTCTCTTAGAGCTATAAAATGGTATACTGGATATACACACATATGTATACATGCAAATACATTGTATATAACACATTTACTTACCTTTGTAATATGGTATACATTAAAAGGTC
>NC_061102.1:57264742-57407242 GCF_015104395.2 Macrobrachium nipponense | reverse complement strand
AGCAAGGATTCATCTTTCATTACAGTAATTATCATCTACGTTTATCATTGCAATATTATTTGCTCACTTCATGAATATTATTTATCTAGGATGTAATCCTATTATCTTATTCAATTCTATGTATTTGTTTGTTTTACATATCAGACCACAGAAAAAATATGTATACAAAACATTTGCTTAATTTGCTATAGAATGAATATTCACAGAAACTGAACTTTTTATGCCATAAATAATTATGAGCTTTTCTGGGACGTTTTATTTGTGACTTTATTACCTCGGATTCGTTAAGTAGGACTGAACTGAACTACAAAAAAATTGCTTGACGTTCCTGTATCCCCATCTTTGTTTATTGCCGGATATGTGATAAACAGCAATTTGTCTTCTAATTTGCTATGGTATAACTTGCTATTAGTAACGTAATTTGTTACTGAAGCAGTTTAAGTTACCACTATTGGCGAACAGACCATTGTTGAAATGAGGCGAGAAGACTTTATGCGGTGCGTATATATATATATAATTATGTATATATATATATATAATATAATAGTACATATTAAAAATATATAATATAGTATAAGACAAAAAAAACTTAGGCATCTACCAGTGTTTCAGTGTTCCTTCGTAACTGTAACTTTGCTCATGTAATCATCACACTTTTAATGTTTTTGCTATTAAAAAAAACAAACTAATAGTTTAGTTATTTATTTTAATATGAAGATCTAAAAGGCCCATGAGGACTCCTATTCTTGAACGTTGCAAACCTCATAACTCCGAGGACTTACTTCCTTTGTGGCCCTTGTTCACTGGTTACAATATGGACAGATGATGTGTTACAAATAGTATTATAGAAAGCATAATTAATTGTGGCAAGAAGTCTCTGATGGTATGCATACGTACAGAGACTTACTGCCACAGCTACTTATGCTTTGTAAACACCATCTGTCCATATTCTACCAGTGAAAACAACAAGGGCACAGAGGGAAGTGCTCGGAGTATGAGGTTGCAACGTTCAAATAGTGTTTCATTGGCCTTTTATCTTCATATATAAATATAAACATATATGTTTGTTTTTTAAATCGCAAAAATTAAAAGTGTGATGACTATATGAAAGTTACAGCCACGAAGGAAAACTGAAACACTGGAGATGCTAAGTATTTTCGTCTTATTACTAAGACATGGTCACCATGTCTTGTAAGAAAGACGAAAGTACTTAGCATCTCCAGTGCTTCAGTTTTCTTTCGTAGCTGTAAACTTTATTCATATATATATATATATATATATATATACTATATATATATATATATATATATTATATATATATATATATATTTACTTTCACATAAAATAAAGACATTGCAACATAGATTGAATTTTCCGTAACAAAGTAAGTAGTCTGTTCTTTTAATAATAATTCATTGTTGAAAACAGAACACTATATATCTTGCTTATTTGGTATGAATTTAACCCTTAAACGCCGACTGGACGTATTTTACGTCGACATTTTTTGTCTCTCGGGTGCCGACTGGACGTATTTTACGTCGACATACAAAAGTTTTTTTAAAAATTCGCGGAAAAATACTTTTAGGCCTACCAGCCGAAAACTCTTGAATCACGCGCCTTGGGGGATGCTGGGAGTTCACGGATCAAGGTGTTGTTTTGTTTACAATCGTTACGCAGGCGCGCAAGCGCGAATTTCTTTCTTGCCGCACTAAAAAGTATGTGTGACACATCTCTGAAATTATTTCGTCAGTTTGACATAATTTTTGTACCATTTTAAATTAGCGTTACATAGAGTATTATATATGAAAATGTGCGCATTTTTATGTAGAATACAACAAAAAAAAACATCATGATTGAGCTTTTTATCAAGTTTTTAAGATATTTTCATATAAATAACGATAAGTGCCAAAATTTCAACCTTCGGTCACTTTGACTCTACCGAAATGGTCGAAAAAACGCAATTGTAAGCTAAAACTCTTATATTTTAGTAATATTCAATCATTTAACTTAATTTTGCAACTAATTGGAAGTGTCTAGCACATTTCGATTTATGGTGAATTTATGAAAAAACTTTTTCCTTACGTTCCGCGCGGTAACTCTTCCGAAAAATAATCATACATGCGATTGTGGTAATGTTTGCACCATTTTAAATTAGCCGTTACATAAAGTTTATATATGAAAATGTGCGCAATTTCATGCACAATACAACTAAAAACAACCCATGGTTGGTAGCTTTTATCAATTTTGAAATATTTTCATATAAAAAATGATAAGTGACAAATTTTCAACCTTCGGTCAATTTTGACTCTACCGAAATGTCGCAAAAAAAACGCAATTGTAAAACCCCAAGCTAAAAACGCCTATATTCTAGTAATATTCAAGCATTTACCTTCACTTTGCAACAAATTGGAAGTCTCTAGCACAATATTTCGATTTATGGTGAATTTATGAAAAAAATAACATTTTCTTTACGTCCGCGCGGTAACTCTTCCGAAAAAATCATACGTGCGATTGTGGTAATGTTTGCACCATTTTAAATTAGCCGTTACATAAAGTTTTATATATGAAAATGTGCGCAATTTCATGTATAATACAACAATAAATAGTTGAAGGTTATAGCTATTCTCATTTTCGAAATATTTGCATATAAATCACGATAAATAGAAAAAAAAACCACGTTCGGTCAAATTTGACTCTACCGAAATGGTCGAAAAACGCAATTGTAAGATAAAACTCTTACAGTCTAGTAATATTCAGTCATTTATCTTCATCGTGAAACAAATTCGAAGTCTCTAGCACAATATTTAAATTTATGGTGAATTTTTAAAAAAACTTTCCTTCCCTCCGCGCGCGGATTCTCCGCCACAAATCTCCGAAATGCGTAAGTCCCATTCTCGGAATATTTGCTCCGTTTCATATTAGGCATTTCATAGAGTTTTATATATGAAAATGTGCGCAATTTCATGTAGAATAAAACAAAAAATATTTGAAAGTTGTAGCTTTTCTTATTTCCGAAATAATTGCATATAAAAAAATATATATATAAAAAATTCGACATTCGGTCAACTTTAGCTCGTCAGATATGGTCGAAAACTGCATTTGTAAGCTAATATTCTACAGTATAGTAATATTCAATCATTTGTCTTCATTCTGAAACATATTGGAAGTCTCTAGGACAATATTTAGATTTATGGTGAATTTTTGAAAAAAATATGTGTTTACGTAAGCACGTTACGAATTCATGCATTTATTTTGTGATAATTTTCTCTGTGTTGCTTTTATTGTTTTACAATGTGTTATATATCAAAATGATCGCAATTTAGTGCACATTACAACGAAAAAAAAGTAACTTGTTACCTTCAACCGTTTTGCGCACAGCGCGATTTGAATACAATTATATATGAAATTTCATTTTTGCGCTATCATATATCACATTATTTATATATGATATGATAATTTTTTTCATTTCTGATGGTTGCATACTAAACTTCAAGCAATGAAAAAAAAAGGAGCCAAAAATGAACTCTTAAAAATCTTGAAAACTAAGCGCGCTGTGATTTTTGAAAAAAATATTTTTTCCGCTTATGCGCTCACTCTCAAACCCTCCGGCATACGGGAAGTGGGGTCATTTTTTTATTTACCGCTCCGGCGTTTAAGGTTAAAAGAGCCCCAACTACTGAACAAGATCATAACGACGATATAACTTTATTACTGACCGGAGTTTGTTGAGGATATGGAATCGATGGTAATAAAATGTATACTTGTTAGGCAGCTATCCATAATAAATAAGCTTTTAAATCACCCTATAAATACTGAATGTTTATTTTAGGATGGCTTTTCGTTTTTGCTTAATATTCAATTTTACATTGAAGTATGTTTGAAAACATACGAAAGCTAATGCTATAATTACATTTTCATTTGTAGGCCTATAATATACAGCTATGGAGGTTGAAATCACCATAAATTCTGTGAACAAAGCTGAGGGAGAAATGCCAGTGAGGCTTCTATGCCCTGGAAGGTGAAAGGCATGGAGAGGATTATTTTTCATAATTCAGAATTTTTAACAAAAGAATGAATGTAGAAGTGTGAAAATATGAAAAAGTTAGATAAGCACGACAAGAAACTAGCATTACAAGAACTGATAAGACAGCACAAGAATAAAGCAGAAATGCACCACGTGACGGGATCTAACTTATGACCTTGGTTGTTGTTTATTACAATCAGGCCAACGCTGAACGTCGAAGACAGAAGGAGGAGCTAAGACGATGAGGAACTTACCTAGCCATCAGTGCTGCCAGCGTCGGCTATAAACTAACCATCCATGAAATGCTTGATGGATGTTTTCTGTTTATTGCCTTGCCATTCATAAAATAACAATGTTGACTGAAATATTTACCATCACTGTAAGTCATAAATATTTTATCAACTTACGTAAAAATTATTACATTTGATTAACCAGAAAATATATTTTTCGACCTTTGAAATCAGAGGAAGAGAATAAGAAACGCCAAAAAATTATTTTTGTCCTATTTTATCACATCTGAAACGGTTGTAGTTGTTATTTTATTTTTAAGAAGTTTTAATATACGCTAGAATAAACGTTCAGCTTTCCAATGGTACCACTTTAGTCATGATAAAAAATACAGGGGTAAAATTAGAAAGCATTTTGTGGGAACTTTCAATGCATCTAACTCTTCAACTGTTCACCGATGGGTAAAGTACCAAGACCGGAACGTAAACAAGAGGTTCGACTCGTCCGGACCGGAGACGGTTAAACCATGGTTTATACCAGTCAATAAATTTTTTTTTTTTTCTGTTTTTTTTTTTTTTTGCATTTATGTTTTCTTTATAACTTATTTTAGGTAATAACGGCAGTCCCCGGGTTACGACGGTATCAGCTTGCGACGTTCCGAGGTTATGACGCTTGTCTATAGACGTTATTTCCAGGGCTACGACACATGTTCCAGGGTTACGACACCTACAATGCTCATCTTTTAGATGAAATATGACACCAAAAATGCAAAACTATCAATATTTGAAGGTTTTTTTTTTATGAAAAATGCCATAAGAATGTAGTTTACATAGTTTTTAATGCACCTAAAGCTTTAAAAGTAAGGTTTTCTTAGGATTTTTGATGATGTTCCGGCTTACGGCGCGTCTCAAGAACGGAACCCCCGTCGTAACCCGGAGACCGCCTGTATATATTTTTCACTAACCTGCAAGATGCATGCAATAGCTGTCAGAGATTTATCCTTATTATAGGATTACCTGTAAATGGAGACTGACTATCAACTACCTAATTCAAGGCCAAGCGTATGTATTCAGATGGAATCGTGAAATCAGACTGCATTGTGTCTGACCGGCCTTAAAAACATACCCCAGTATTATCTTTATTGGTTGCCTGATCTAATAGCTTTTATAAGTTTTTCTATGAAAATCACAAATTTCTTCCAAGGGAGTAATTATTTTAGTACTATTGATTCAGAAGTTAGGCCTAGGCCAAACTTTACTCGTTAGATTATTAGCCTAGGCTTCTGATATCAAAAGTATCTAACCTAGCCTACTTGATATTACTTACAAGGATTTATGGAGTTTGATGAATAAATTACAGTTAGTCCATCAGTGTCAATTTCTGTTTCCTATTCTAGCATAATTAAAATAATTAATTACCCCCTGAAGCATAACATCTTTCCAATTACTTACCAGTTTCATCGACAGTTTCCAAGGCAACACAATTACTGTAATGAGCCTTCATTCTTGCTATTTGCCCTTCCATTGCCTTTTGGCATTTTTGGCAAATAGCTCTACACTTTTTTTTTTTTTTTTTTTTTTTTTTTTTTTTTTTATTTTTTTTTTTTTTTTTTTTTTTTTTTTTCTCCATAAAAATTTCCAATGATGTCTGCTATTCTACCTGTCATTTTGATCAGTTATTTTCAGCACTATGATCACTTGCATTCATGCACCTTATTGAAAAAGAACCACAGAGTGATTGTAGCCTACCATGACTAGAGTAATATGCCACTATGCCAGGCATGCCATTAGCACTATTTTGGCAGTTTTCTTACAGTTGCCAACTAGCCATATTTATGATTAAATGACCATGATCATTTAATCATATTAATCTGCAATTTAAATCTTCATATTTTTTTTTATTTTTTTAGATGTAATAAATAAAAATCATTTTGAATATAGAAAGTCAGAAAAGTTCATTAATAAAAAAAAATATAACCCTTAAAATGGTAAATTGGTAACTTGATATGACTCAATCAGAATCTAAACTTGTAAACAACCAGATATACAGGTATTAGACATGACTATCCACAAAACTAAAGCATTCTCTCCTCTCTCTCATCTCTCTCTCTCTCTCTCTCTCTCTCTCTCATATGCAGATGTTTGAAGTATCGCATTAAACCAAAAATTTGGACTTTCAACCATAGTGTTCTAAGATATATATAATTATAATATATATATATATATATATATATATATATATATATATATATGAAGATTGTTAATTTTGGCCATACAGATAATGGAACTATTAAATTTTGTTAATCCTTCTTAAAGTGTATGGATATAGCTGTGCTACAAATACATATAGGGCTACAGAAATATATGATTATCATTAAAATTGCTTTAGTTTTAATACTGGGTAGCTCAAAAATGAAATAAACCCATAAAAAACCATACTTAGTAGCACAAAAAATGACAAAAACCTTAAAAACCATATTTCATGGTTTAAACCAAAATGACCATGGTTTAATAAAAAAAAAACTAAGGTTTTGGTTGAAAAAAATAAAAAAAACATTGGTTTTTGCCAACCCTGACACAAATTGGGCAAAAGTACTTAGAAGAATTATATGGTGATAGTTGTAGAAATGTTTGCAAAAGTGACTATGAATTTACGTTGTGGAGTACGAAATCTTGACTGAAGGAGAGGCAGGGCTCCTACCACGTGAAAGTCCGAGTCCCTCAACAGGGCGCTTACGAGAGGGAGAGCGCCTACTCCTGGCGCCTATTGCGAGGAGAGAGGCTGCTAGGAGCCGAGCACCTATCAGGAGCAGGGCGCTTGAGAGGCTCTTGACGCCTGCCAAGCGGAGAACGGTCAGGAGTAGGGCACCTCGAGAACGATGAGCGCCTACCAGGAGAACGAAGAACTTGAAGCTCTTGGCGCCTATCCACAGGAGAAGGACGCCCACCAGGCGTATGGCTCCTATCAGACTCTTGACGTCTGAAGGGAGAGAAGCGACTCACAGGAGAAACGCAAGGAGAGTGGTAGCCAGGTGACGAGCGCCTACTCGGAGAAGGGCGCCTTCTAGGCTCTCGGAGATGCTGAGTAGAAGGAGACGACGAAAGGAGCCTGTTCTGCCCTGAGCGCCTCTCTTCTCTAGGACGCACACTAGAGGACGTAAGATGAGCCGGAGAGGAGCGCCTACCGGAAGCGGGAAGCCGATCTGGAGAAAAGCTGTCGCCATCCGAAGAGCACCTGCCTGAAGTCTGGCGCCTTGACGCTGCTGAGAGAGAGCCAGGAGAGTGGTGCCACTCGCACGAGCTCCTGCGCTTGGCCGAAACCTCCCCATACGAAGGAGATTGCATACGACGAGGAGAGTGATCCTCAGATGAAAGGCTTCTAGATCTCTTGACCGGGAGAGATACGTCCTTCCTCCTAGGAGACCTTAAGGCCAGAGAGTCCGCCAGGGCCGAGATCTGAGCCTGGAGTCCCGCCAGGACTCGAGTCGGCGAATACACAGGGTCTTGCTCCGAAGCAGCTGCAGGGCTAGTGGCACGAGAAGACGAGCGATCACAGGATCTCCTGGACCTCTTCACTTCCAAAGAAGCCTCTTCAGGGAAGACTTCCGGGCTGGAAGCCAAAGGACTGAAGGGCGCCTTCCAAGCCCTCTTCAACGAGCGCGACGCATCCGGAGAGTTCCAGCCGCGCTTCGGTGAAGGCGAAGAAGATGAGGAGAAACACTGAACGATCCGAGGCAGCCTGGGAGCATACTTCAGGATCTGCCGAGGGGACGCCTGAGCAGTGGGGGCTCTCCCTAGCCCTACTGCGGCTTTCGACCTTCCTCCTCCACTGGAACTGGGAGTCTGGAAGAGGTCTAGGCCTGGAGGCACTAAGGAGCCGGTCAGACGCACCCTCCACAACACTGGGGACACTGCACTGATCACCAACACTATCACTCTTACCTTGTTCTAGCAGGCGAATCTTCTTTTCCATAGACTGAATAGTAGCCTTTAAAGCCGCCGCCTCCGAAGACGAATCTTCGGCTTCGGCGTGGGGAGCAGGGGCTGAAACCTGGGAAGAAGGTTCTAAATCTACATTAATGTAATGTTCCAATTCAATCTCACTCACTCTAGACCTACTAGAACTCCTAGAGGAGGCTTTCCAAACTCTATCCTGTTCTAACTTCCTAATGTATGAAGAAAGAGCCTTGTATTCATCCTCATTCAGAACCTCACATTCTTTACAAGGGTTACTAAATGCACACTCATTCCCCCTGCATTTCATACACACAGTGTGAGGGTCGACCGAAGCCTTCGGCAACCTCACCTTACAACTCTCAACCGAACATACCCTAAACAAAACAAGGAGTCTTAGTTACAGAATCGAAATCAGACATTGTTCAAGAAAAATCCAGCGTAAGGTCAAAACCAGTCCAAAAACAGAGTATGCCAAGCCAAACAGAGCAAATACGTCACCAAAAAGGTCCAAAATAATCTCCAGGCAAGCGAGAATCGAAAATGTCTATCGAGAGGAAACCACAACAGTTGTTGTTCCCGGCAACAGAGAAAATCTAACAGGAAAGTGGGATTGGTTCATACACCCGCCGCTCCTGACCTACCTGTCGCGTGTGCTGCGAGATTTGAAATTCTGTCGGGAACGTCTGAGACTATAGCTAAGTATATATCTGACAGGAAAGTTCATGTACAAAAATACATTTTCAAAATTTTGTCGTTACTGTAGTAATTGCTAACCCTATTGTAAAATTGGATTATCGTAAGACAAATTATCATTACCTTGAACACTACTTGTATTTACAACCTCACGTGGAGGTCTCACACAATATCAAAATATAAGAAATAAAATCAATAAAAAGATTCTTAGCATATATTTTTAAATACATTTACATTAATTGACCTAGAACAAAGATTCACTAACTTTTTTGTACATGATTTTTCTAATATTTCCTTGCACTTTTCATTGCAAAAATACACTAACAACTGACCTATTTTCGAAAAAGTCCAAAACAAAAATCAACAGCAACCTCTTGTTATATTCATGAACAAATTTACAAAAACTTTGTGAGAGAGATGCAGTACATTCTCTCTTTAGTCAGAAGTAGAACTGAAGTCCTGAGACACTAGATTCGTGATTTTAGCCGTAAAAATTGCCATCGGTGAATTTATGGGCTATAGAAGTATTGGCACCTCTTACCTACCCTAATCTTAACAAATTGCTGGTTCTTAAATTTGTTTATCTACAGGCTCAATCCGTCCACCACCCCAAAGCTGTTATTACTACTCCTGAGAAGCTACCCATCCATTAAGGGTTAAAACTTTAGTGGATTAGTTTAATTAAAATGTCTTAATGAACCACACACCTGTCTCTTATGTGAAAAGAATTTCAAAACCTATGCAGGAAGAAGGCTGCACAAGAGAGTCATCCTGAGTAATTCCATAGAGAGAACTGCATAAATGGGAGCCAGAGCCAACGGTTCCAGCCCTTGGTGCCAATAGAACAGCTGGAACCGGTTCTTATGAGTATTAGAAAACGTCATTTTGGTAGCACAAATGATGCAGGCGAGCAGATATATATATTTTTGCTTGCTCTTGTGTCTTCAGCTGTCCTGTCTGTGGGACTGAGAGTGATGAGACCGCTTGCGTCAGGTGGCCAAGAGAGAGGACCATCTAACGCTGCCTCCCAGACCATACCAGTCTGTCACTTATACTCTCAACCGACTGCTGCGTGAGAGACATTAGTTACTTGGTGGTTGGGCAACCACTATTTGATTGATTGATTATAAAATTTGTCTTTGGAATCGGTTCCGAAGGCGGGAACTGTATCCGAGTGAAAGTTTTTGGAACCATTAGAATCTGTTCTTGCCCAGCCCTACTGCTTGAGACATGGCTTAGTTTGTGCAGATGAGTAGAAGCTATGAAAGTCTCATTTCTGGTTAGATATTCTCTTATTATTGTTTGTAAAGTCTTTTGTATTCATCAATTGTTTATATGAATACAATGGCGAAACACAAGGACTCAAATGTTGTCTATTTCTGTTCATACAGTTATTTACTCATGGGCCATTGTTAGGCAAAATAAAGATGATGACAAAGAACTCTCTCTTTTTGGACCAAAGAAACACACAAGACATTAAGGCAATAACATGGCACAGGTACTAGAGGGCAGGTGAATGAAAACTATGTAAAAGAGCTCCATTACACCACCATAGAATAACACAAAGCCCTTTTTGAAGTTTCAAAATAGCCAAGTCTGAAGACGTCGCATTGCCAAGAATCATCAAGATGACAACCTCTCATCTTGTATAGTAGGTTGTATTCATATGAAAGTCAACACTTCATTGTGAGTGGGATATTTACTAGGCTGTGTTCATGAATTTTGATCCAATTTGTAATATGTCAGTAGATATAACAAAAGCCACAGGTAGCCTAGATATGGAGGGTGAATGTATTGGTGCCAAAGGCTTTGGCCGTGTTATAAGGAATTGGCACCCAATAAAAAAAGGAAAATAATATGAATTAGACTTATAACTTAGCTCATTTAAATGTCAAGGCTCACTGAGTGATAGGAAGTTGACCTTAACATGGCATACTGTGATGAAGAAAGAATAAACTCTATGGTTAGTCAGCTTCAACTAAGTTAAAGGATCTGAGGAGAGCTTATTCTAAGGTACAGGAGTTATGTGATGAGGAACCACAGTTTATATGATAGAAGTGGGTGAGTTGAAGTTGAGTTAACCAAAGTCTTCTGAATTAGAGGACTGGCTAAAGGGACTGTTTGGTGATAAATTATCTGTTAGATCCAAATGGTCAAAGGGATCAAAAGGTGTACCAAAACATGAGCTGTAGGTCAAGTGTAGGGTCGTGTGGTCACGACCGGGACAGTAAAGTGAATAATATTCATAAAAAAAAAGTTATTGAGCTACAGGAGAGATTTTGTGCTTAAAAGAAAGCTTAACTAATTCCCCATCTTATGCTATGAGTTTCATATCTGTAGATATCATAGTATTGGTTTTACAGCCGTTTTTAAAATCCAGAATTCTCTGTCCGGGTTCGAGAACCGCGTGTTTCACGACCCGGACGGGGGTGTGGTCTCAACCCGGACGGATGTTTTGGTCCACCAAAAACACACTTACACCAATGTTTTATATTTTTTTTAACTAAGAACATCCAGAACATGACACTGAAAGGTGGAATAAAACAATTGGTAGCAAAATATCAATGTAATAAAAAAATATATATGATAAAAAAAAGGTAACTGAATTCCTTAAAACTACGCCTTTTTTCTTTCGTATGGCTTGTTTTCTTTCTATTAGGAAAATCAAAATGGGTGAACACTGAATAGGGATACAACTTACAACTTTAATTCTAATCTGTATAAAAACTAATGACTAAACTAGCTAGACGAAACAGCCGAATGGCGCCATGATCATTAAAGGGTTAATGCATGTTAAAGTCCCTCAAGGGAGGGAGGACCTTGATCAGGTTTGCTTGTCGTTGGGTGGTCCCCGTGCTGACTGTGAGGACCCCCAACACCCTGCTGCGGTAGGATAGGCTACAAATTTTGAAATATTAAAAAAAAGTCCCTCACCTCTGGCTATTTCTGGACGAAAGGATAGGAGGCAGCATCATGCTCGAGCTCTTCTGCAAACTCATCTGAATATTCAGATGAGTCGTCACACAGTGCAGGATTGTCGGCAGCCTCCTCATTGCTGCTGCTCGCCTCAACTGGCTCAGACCTCCTCCTCCTCTTTGCCGCCTGTCGTGCCTCCTGCTCTCTCTTCTTCTCCTCCGACCTCCGCTTCTTCTCCTCTCTGGCTGCTTTCTTCTCCTTCTCCCGCAGCTGGCCAAGAGCCTCCTCATCCTCAGTCGGGATGCAGGCGTGGATCTTCTTGCGCCCTCTGGCAGCAGGGCGGGGAGGAGCCTTCGGGTAGGGCTGCACAGCTTCGGGAGTGACGTCGAGAATTGGAGGAGATGAAGCTGTTGGAGTTGGAGTCTGCCGAGGTTGGGGTGCTGCTTCAGGAGTGCTAGCCGCTGAAGCAGAGAAGGCTGGTGACATCCTACCTATTCCAGATGGTCCAGGCTGAGGTTGGTCAGGCTCCGATGAAGATGGTGTCAAGGGTGCGGCAAGAGTTTGTGGCAAATCATCATCATCATCAGGAGGGGCCTGCTCTGTGACTTCTGCCCCAGCAAACGCATCATCTGGAAAGATGTTGCGGTTGACGGGAAAGATGCCAGTAGCGCGAAACCCTTTGGTGATATTGGTGACATTACAAACCTTGTCCCAGGCCTTGCACGCCATCTCTGGCAACATATGTTCCGTGATGGGCACGTGAGGGTTTGAGAGTTTGAAATCGTCCTGAATGGATCGCAGGACAGACTTGAAGGGGCCAAAGACACTTACATCTAATGGCTGGAGTTTGGCTGTAGTATGAGGTGGCAGCGTGACAATTACGATGCCATGCTGTATCGCATACTCAACCGCATGAATGCTCATGTGACACTCGGCATTGTCCATTATGGGCAGTATCTTATTCTCCACTGAAGAATAAGACACCTTATGGAGATGCTCGAGTGTCTGCACGAAACGCTCATGGTCCATCCAACCGTTAGCCTGCAAGAGCACTGTGGTTCCAGGAGTAGCCCCTCTCTGAAAATCAGCATTCATCTTCTTTCGTGCGATGATAAACACTGGAGGGAAACCCTGCCCTGCAGCATTAACAATCCCCACGAAAGTCATATGATTGCCTCTCTCCCGAGCAACCTGCGAAGCAACAGGACGACCTCTCTCACAAACAACCTTACATGGCTTCATCACAGTGGACAAGCCACTCTCATCCAAGTTGAAGATCCTGGCTGGCATGAAACTGTGTCGCTCGACAGCTTCCACGTAAGCCTTGAAGAAGACTTCAACGTTTACGCGGTTGAAAGCCATCGCGCGCGAAAGTGACATGCCCTCCGGAGCCTTCAATGCAAGCCTTGGATGACGGAACATATACCCCTCCTCCAGACATCAGGAATAGATGGGCTGCCAACAGCCTCTGCATACTTCAGGACCATCCTCCTGAAAGCTCTCGTCGGCAGCATGTAGAACATGCGCGCGATCCTGATCGAGTATTCCTCGATGAAGTGTTCCTGCGCATCAGTGAAAACCTTCTTGATGTTCTGGTGCTTAGGCACGAACGTCCTCCCATCACTCTCCTTGAGGGACCGAGTGAAAGCATCCTGAAAAAAATAAAACAAAGGTAAAGTGGGGAGCATAGGCCCTATAGGCTAAATGAAAAGTAAAGTTCTTACCCATAGGCCTGAAATAAAAAGGTAAGTTCTTTGGCTAGCCTAGGCCTACCCATATAAATTAAAATTTAAGAGGGCTTAGATTTATTCAAGCTTACCCCAAGAGTCGAAGCCTTCACTCCAAAAAGGTTGCACGCAGTGCGGATGCTACAGCCTGTCTCAATGCGGTGGTTAAATGCCTTCTCCAAGTTGGTCCAATCCGTGGTTAGGATGTTCCTCGGCTGGTAGTTGCGAGGCATGGGAACCATGGCTGCGAGGCACGAAGGATCTGAAAGAGATAAATGGCATTAGAGACATAATGAATATTGTCTATAAGTTCATAATGAAAAAATATTTTGACCTTTTCAAAAACCCATAATTTGTTAGTTTAGACAATCAATAACTTTATATGAGGTAATAAACAGTATTAATATTTGTTCCATGTTAAAATTCTATTGCCTGACCAATTAATAAATTTTAGAAAAATAAAAATTCTTCTCCTAGCTCCGTGTTCTCAACCCGGACAAACCTGTCCGAGTCGAGAACACGGACCTTGCATTTTAAAAAAATTTCTTAAAAATTAAAAAATTGGCCTAGGTTAAATATTTCAATTTGGAAGACTAAACACTATTGGGGGGCACATATTAATTCTAAAAAAAATTAGTTTGCACAAAAAAAAATAGCTCAAAACTGACTCTATGTTTGACTTTGGCAATCACCCATATTTAATTATTTTAAACCATCAATAATTTTATAAGAGTTAATATATAGTATTAATATTGGTTTTAGGTTAAAATGAGAGTGATTGACAGAGTCATTTAAAAAAAAAAAAAAAAAATCCTTCTTATACCTCCGTGTTCTCGACTCGGACATCACGTGCACACTGTCCGAGTCGAGACCACGCACATCATTTGTTTAAAAATTCGTAAAAAAATATAAACAATTGGCCTAGGTTAAATATTTCAATTTGGAGAAGTAAACACTGATGGGGGGCACATATTAATGCTAAAAAATAATTCACTTCCATCAATAAAACACTTCGAAAAATCACTCGATATTTAGCCGTGGCAAACACCCATTTCCAGCCTTTTCCATGGCTTTATCTCACATATGGTACATTATAGTTGTAAGAACTATGCAATCATTCACTTTTTAATTGGTTTTTCCAGTACACTTAATTTGCATGAATTGTCAAAAATTGTCCGAGTCGAGAACACGGCATAATTTTGTTTAGCGGGCACCCCAAACGAGTCCATTCTTGTTTAGGCATTCCGAATTATCACTGATTTTATGCCAATATGGCTATATTACATAACAAAACTTATCACAAGTTGATCACGCCTTATTCGTGGTCATGGCACAATATATCCTGATGCCGAAAATTAAGATCGCGACCTCTTAAAATCGAAATTCTTACCTTGCTTACAAGCGGAGCGTCGGCGGGGAGGTTTGCAAATGGCGTCTAGTTAGGACCGCCCTCCCTCATACGTCATAGCTCTGACGTCATCCTAGGCTCGATCTTTCATTGGTTAATCAAGACTGTCTGGGTCGTGACCACACGACCCTAGGTAGTTATGAAAGGGTAGAATTAAGTGGAAAACTAGCTAGGCTAACAACAGAAAGGAAGTAACATCATAGGATCCAAAAGGCTCATGCAGATTTGAGGAAACTAGGATTAAGTAGAAGCAACTGCTGATGAGTTAAATGTAACTAAACAATATACGGATATGGAGCCATGTCCTCCCATTCTTCCCTTAACTGAAAATAATCAGGAAACATCAGAACTCACGCATCTGTAACTAGAAGATAGTCGAGCTGTCATCTCTTTCCCATTCTCAGTCTCAAGCAAACTGTGCAATTCCATTATTAGATACTTTAAAAATTACTGACAATGGCCAAAGAGTTGAAATTCAGGGTAAGGAGCAAGTTTATATTAGAACAGACCTTAACCCACATACAAAGTTGAGTCAGAAACACATGTATTTCATACTGAAAGCTCTAGGATACTCTCAATTTCCAAATTGGGCATAAGACATAATGGCTGAATGTAGATGAGGTTAGGCTAGGCCATGATTTAAGACAAAGTCCAGAGTTTACTTGACCTGATATATCTAGGTTAGGTAGGTAGTTTGAGTCACCTAAAGTCTGTGGTAAGGTTTTTAGGCCAATTCAACCATAGATGCAAAAGGGTTGTTTAGATTGTAAGAATCAGAATCTAGAGAGGCCCAGCTAAATAGTCTGACAGCAAGCAGCATAAAGTTGTTTTGATTGTCAGAGGTGTTTTGGGGGGATTTAATAAAATATCTGTTTTGGAAAACATTATTTAAGACTGATTAAAAATGGAACAGATGATGCTGTGGAAGTTACATTTGTTGGATAAAATACACTAATGGAGAAGCAAAGGTTGACATCAGTAATCTTATTCCTTTTGGCACACAAGAGCATATACAAAAGCTCTGAAGATACTTCATGGAAACGAAATTATAGTCTGAAGCATTTAGGAATAAACTCAAAGATTGACAAAATCTTGCAATAAATGTAGGTTATGGTCTCAGATAATTTTATAATTTTTGGGACACTGCAAAATGGCTATGAAATCAACAAAGTACCTCTCAGTTCTTGGTGATCCCAAAGAAAATAGAACTATGCTGCAGAAAGATGAAATCACCTAGTGACCAAAGAATATTATGTAATGAAAGTGACTTACCATCTGTAAAGTTTATTAGTTTCATGGGAGATGAGGCAAATAAATGTAGTCCAATCTCATTACATGGTGCACTTGACAAGAAAATGGAGACTAAATCAGTGCCAAAGAGAACTCAAGTTTGTAAAGAGTACTTCCTTTAACACCTGCTCAGCTGAAATGCCTAGTCGTAATGCAGATGTTAGTTATAGAGAAAATCAGAAAAGACAGAGAAAAAAAAACTAGATTATTGGTGTATAACTGTAACCAAATCACAATATTAAAAACACTAATTTCTGAAGCTCAGACTTTCTCAGAACACTTGAGTATATGTTGTAGAAAAAATTTTTGTTAAGGTTGTTTTAGAGTTGGTCCCTTTTATAGGTCTTGTAAAAGCCCAAGGAAAATGTACTCAATGCAAACAATGGTATCCAACAGTTATTTTTTAAATTATTTTCATATGATTGTACCACTGTTGTTGAACCATGAAGATTTTAATGATGGTCTAATTGTTTATGATCTTTTGGATGCTCAGTCAGATGTATGCTTTATAAACCAATGTGTTAACCAACATGAATATTCAGGGCCAAAGTATAATCAATAGTGTCCACGATGCTTGGTGAAGAAGCTATTGATACAGTTCAAGTCCATGGTCTTTCTTAATGTTAAAGGGTTGGATGGGGTTACTGAGGTGTAATTGCCATCTATTTATTCCAAGGAAACCCTTACTGCTAAAAGGGAACAAATCCCACGGAAAGAAATAGCCTTAAAATGGCTGCCTTTACATAAAATTACAGGAAAGTTATTGGAATATGATCCTAATGTTGAGATTGGTCTTTTGATTGGCATCAACTTCATTAAGGTGGCGAAACCTTGAAATAATCCTTGGCTCTGACAATGAACATTAAAGCCTATCCACACGACCGGGCCTGATTGGCGGACCTCCCCTCTAACAGTCACACTTGACGGGCAAACCGTCAAATTGCCCAATGGGTCTTGTAGCAAAATCACCATGGTTGTGCCCAATGGCTTGAGCTTCAACCCTGGCAGACAGACGTTAACCATATATATTTCTTTTATTGGGTCACTCTTTGCACCATATTCTCCTCTTTTTCCTTTATTTCATCACACACAAAGCAATTATCATGCTACACTATCATCTTCTTTGCGGTAGGCACCATGCTTATCGTACCACGCTGAACACACTACTGGCATCGTCGGCCACGCCCACCTCTCCATCGCCTCACCCATGTGGACAACATTCACGGGTAAGCCTGCCAGAATTTGCCCCTCAACCCCTGAGCACGCCGATCAGGCCCGCTCGTGTGGACAGGCCCTTATGGATTACAAACAGCACTACGTTGGGGGTATTATTGGGAGTATAAACCATTGCAAATGTAAATGTTGGTGCAAGAAATGGAAATTAGGTCTAAGAAAACCAGCAACGTTTTCACTGTACCTACTGGGTAAAAGAGGTTTGTGAGCCTCAACATGTAAAGTAAATGTTTGAAAGTTATTTTGTAAATTAGGTAAAGATAATGAGGTAGCTCTCTCTATTGATGACAGGTTTCTTGAAATTTTTACAAGTGTCATGAACTTAGAAGGTGAAGGGTGTTTTGAGATCCCATTGCCAATTAAAAGTGTGTATTACGTTCCCAAATAACTTATGTTGTAGTGAGTGAAAAAATTGTTAAACCTGATACAAGAGCTTAGAAAGTATGTTCAGATGTCAAATAATTATGTAAGGCTTATGAATGAGTTGATAGAGGAAGGTTATGTTGAAAGATTACCATTGTCAGAACTAAATTTAACTGGCGGGAGAGTCTAGTTAATCCCACATGGCCCCCTCTCAATTTGGGACCACTTGAACGTGGTGAGGGAGCTCTTGAACACCAGGAATTAGCTCTGGTTCAAGCATTTTCGACTTTTTGTAAAATTTATTGGACCTGACAAATAGGAAAAGATATCATAGCTGTGAATGGGTTTATATCTGAAGCTAAAAAGTGGGAACTGTGGTGGGAACATCAACTGCATGGTTTATCATCCTAAGAAATCTGGAAAGGTTAGGGTTGTCTTTGACTGTAGTTTAAAGTATGGAAACGTAAGTTTAAATGAGTGCATTCTTCAGGGACCCAACTTTTCTAATACTTTAGTTGGTATTTTGTGTTGATTTAGGACCCATGCTATTGCATTTATTTGTGATGCTATGCTACCATGTGGTGGAAGTAAACTAGAATCAACGGAATTTATTAAGATGTGTATGGTTTGAAAATGGTAACAAACTGTAACATTGTCCAACAATGAATGACTGTCCATGCATTTGGTGCTTAAAGTTGTCCATCGGTTGCAATATTTTGGGCTGAAAGCTGCCGGTGAGAAATTTAAAGATAAAAAAACTGAAAGGCTATTAGGTTTCATTAAAAAACAATTCATTGTTGATGATGGCAGAAAGTCTGTAGCTACAGTGGTTGAATTTATAAAGATAATGAAAAACAGTCAGAAGCTATGAGAGATGGGTGGTTTCCAAAAATGCAGAAGCGTTAAGGCTATGTCCCCTGTTGTGAAGTGACCTAGTCAATTAAGAACCTCAACTTGACAAAGGATAAGTTGCCTGTAGAGAGAACGTGAAGAGGAGCGAGTGAATATGCGATGTCCAGTGATTTTCAAGGGGAAAAAATATCTTTGGCCCGCCGATGTTAAAGGGAAAAAAATATCTGCAATACACTTACAAATAATTATTGATTATTGGATTTGGGAACGCAAGCTATATAATAGTGAGAAAGCATAGGATAAACATCAAACGGTAAACGGGGACCCTTGTGGGAAACCTGCGATTTTGGGTTGGGTGAAACGTGCTCAGATGTATAGGCTACCGAGTCCAAAATTGCAATTCCTGGTGTGAAGGCACATTACGCTAGTGACTGACATTATTGTGAAATATTTTAACAGTGATTATTTTATGGTGTGCTGTCAGTAAGGGGGTGGCGGTGCGGTGCTTCGTGCCTTATCCGCATATTTGTTCTCTGCAAGAGGTATTGTTTTGCTGTGTGCGTTAGCCACAGGGGTTACAGGAAATAAGGCACTCTACATACAAAATGACACTGCTAGTCTAGGCTATGATTCCCCACATAACTGTGACATTAAACACCTTATTCATTACCGCAGACTGACCGAACGGTAAAATTTTATAAGTTGTCGATATTCCCGATTGGAGAACAGAATGGTTTTTCTGGCATATTTTTACGTGTTTTGAAGGAATCTGATAATGATTTTGCTGGGAAATCAATAGTTGTGGAGTTAGGGTATCGATACCCTCACCCTAAAATGTTATATTTCCGACGAAAACCGACATGAAATTCATTCAAAACGTGTGAAAATATGCCAGAAAAACCATTCTGTTATACCCTGACTAAAGTTTCATTACAAGGCATTAACTTTAACTTGCCAATAAATAAAGTCTGGGAAAAATTTTGGGAAATTAATGGATCCCATATTTAGATCTCGGAGACATGCACTAATACATAATGGCCAACCAGTACATGATAGTACCACAATTTCGAATATTTTAGAGCGTAACATCCAAGCAATAAGTAGTGTAATCAATATAGATGATCACTTTCGAACCATTAAAGCCTGTGAAGAAGCTGTCCCATTGAATTTTGAAACATTAGGGGATATATATTATAACCAGATTTTCACAGAAGAGGAATTTGAATATGCTTTATTTAACTGTAACTCTTCTGCTCTAGGCCAAGACAACGTAAATTTTGAGATTATAAAAAACCTGGCTCTTTTAGCAAAAACATACTTATTTAAGCTTTATAATCATTTATGGGTAAATCATCTGTTCCCAAAAGCATGGAAACATGCTATAATCATACCAGTTGTCAAACCAGGGAAAGATCCAAGCAATCCAAATAACTATAGACCAATATCCCTGACAAGTTGCTTGCGCAAATTGCTAGAAAAAATGGTAAATTATAGACTAAATTGGTGCCCATGTAAGAATAAGGCTCTGTCTTTAACTCAATTTGGCTCATACTTTAGATTCACTTTCCCATCTAGAAAATTATATACGGAGAGGGTTGAACATAAGCAAATTACAGTTGCCATATTCTTTGATATCCAAAACGCATATGATACGACCTAGAGATACTCAATATTAAAATCTCTACACGAAAATGGTTTTAGAGGGCACTTACCAATTTTTATCGAGAATTTTATCCATCAAAGAACTTTTCAAACACGAATAAATAATGTATATTCTGACTCCTTCAATTTAGATTGTGGAGTCCCTCAAGGGAGCGTTTTGAGTGGAACACTTTTTGCTCCAGCTATTAATAACATCGTAAAGCAGTTACCACAGGGAGTACAAAATAGCTTGTATATAGATGACTTTGCTATATATTATTCCTCAAGCAGGAATTCTTAATAAAGCTATCAAAAACATCCACAACTGGACTTTGTCGGTAGGCTTTAAGCTCTCGTTAGAGAAAACCCAAGCAATTATGTTCTACAAAAATAGTGGATGGAAGCAGAATCAAGACATAGATCTTAAATTAGGTGATAGCCTCATTCACTTTAGTAATACTGTAAAATTTTTGGGCTTGGTTTTTGACACTAATCTTAACTGGAAAGCACACATAGCCTTTGTAAAAAAAAAAATAAATGTAATAGTACTATAAATTTGATAAGAAAATTGTCTCATACTACTTGGGTAGCTAGATACAAACATTACTTATGATATACAAAGCACTAGTTTTATCCAAAGTAGATTATGGAAGTCCAATTTACGGGTCAGCATCACAAAGTATCTTGAAGTCCTTAGACTCTATCCACCCTCGAGACTTGAGACTGTAGTGGACCCTTTAAATCTCCAAACACTTCAGTATGTTGTGAAAGTGGCGAACCCCCATTATCCTTACATCGTGACCTTGTAACAATTAGAAGTGCTTTAAAGATAATGTCCACTGATTCCCCCACAAAAAAACTGTTTGCCATGCGAGACATATTTATCAGTAATCACGAACCACCTTTTCCAATTAGCGCTAATAGGTTATTGGAATCACACCCTCAAATTCTCCACCTCCATGGGTGATGAAGAAAATCATAGTATGTTCTAACCTTTATCATCTGTCAAAAAAGCAAGATTATACTTCAGATCGCTATAAACAGTATACATTAGAACACATTCGAAGTAAAGGACCACTGATGGATCCAAATCTTTTGCGGGAGTTTGTTGTGCTGCAGTGTCATCATGCAAAATAAGCCAGAATTCATTGCCAATTGAAGCAACTGTCTTTACTGCCGAATTAACAGAAATTATATTGGCAATCAATCAGATAAAATTGTCAAATGATAAACTGAATACCAAATTTGTAATCTATTCTGACTCAAGAAGTACAATTGAACCTCTCAAAAGTTACGCACATAAGAACCCACTAGTAAAGAAAATTAAACAAATAATCAATAAATCATATTCACGTGGGGTTAACATAGAAATCTGCTGGATTCCTGCCCATGTTGGAATCCAAGGTAATGAGAAGGCAGATGAAAAGGCCAATTATGGGATAAATTCACCAATATTTGACAATAAATTGCCTGCTACAGATTATATAAACTCATTGAAGAGTGCATAAAAACAAAATGTCAAAGTCTGTGGGATAGTGAAGCAGGCACAAATAAATTGAAGTGCATCAAACAGAAAGTAGACTTGTGGAATACATCAGTACAAAAAGAAAAACGAGCTGAAGTAATATTAACAAGATTACGAATAGGCCACACAAGACTTAACTCACGAGTATTTAATGATAACTCCACAAAGGGACATCCCTCATTGCAATGTCTGCAATACAATTTTAACAAACATATTTTGTGATTGCCTAACTTTTAATAGAGAAAGAAATTTATATTTAGGCAATAAATCATTATCAGAAATACTATCAGAATCAAATAATTTTTCTTTACATAGAGTATTAATATTTTTTAAAAAAGACTTAATTTGATAAATAAGATTAAACATATTTATACACTATTAAAATGGATGACTTGTCATTTTTATCTATTTCAGTCTTTTATAAGTTCAATTCATATTTTTAATTCCAACTTCATCTATCACTTAACAATTAACCTCATTTATCATTAATTTATTGTAATTCATTAACTACCATTCAACCTCATTTATCATTAATTTATTGTAATTCATTAACTACCATTCCATCCCATTCCACTTTGTAGACACACTTTTTATGTGCGTATTTTTTAAATAATTTCCTCCTAAATGTTTTCGGGCCAGCACTGTAAGAGTCTAGTTAGACTCATTGGGCTGGTTAATCTTAACTTTATAATAATGCCATTTTGGAGTTGGGGAACTAGACCAGTACCACCAGTTCACAAAATATGGGTAATTGACACAAGTCAGCATCAAAATTCGATAAAACACACAAAAATACTCTAGAAGAAAAAGTTTCGTGACCATAATTTGTAATTACTCCAATATGCACTCACAAACATTCCAGTATTGGCAAATGAAAAATGTTCACGATATAAAAGGCTTAACAACACAACCATCAGTGTTCAAACACCTGGTTTCTAAATGGCTTCAGCTTCATTTTTCAAATACTAACTGGCAATAATAAAGTACAATAGCTAACCTAACATGGTTAGGAAAACTGGTCACTGTTTTGTCATAATCTTAGCAAGGGAGGAAGCCCACGAACCCCCTTAAGGGGATTCAGTTACAAGAAAAACCAACAATCGAATTTTTTTTTTTTTTTTTTTTTATCGATGTGTTTCCCCGTGTTTAGTATACTAGCTTTTGGAGATCAAATGTTCTTAAGCATGTTGCTATTTTCACATTCCCCGTAACACACACGTGTTAATCAGTATCTCACCTTAACCCATGAGGTGCTGGGTGATGCCACTCAAGGACGACGGCAATATTATGCATTTGCAACTAATATTTTCTTGCTTACTTTTCAACTTATCACCTACTATTATACACTGTTGAAATCGCGTTTTTTCACAGATGAATAATCTATTAAAAAAAATATGATACTTTTAAAAATTTATGCTTAAAATTATTGTCTTTTGGAAGGAAAAAATATTTCAGAAACAACTTTTTACTTTTGGAAGGCGCTGTACAGTATTTTCATACAAAATTCAAATTTATTTCAGAAACAACTTTTTATTTTTGGAAGGCACTGTACAGTTTTTTCAAACACAATTCCAATTTTTTTATTCCAAAATTACTCCTTATATACTGAGGAAATACCTGAAAAAATATGAAAAATATATAATAGTTATGAATTGGCTAGATGTGCTTATATGCATGTGTATTTTACTGTCATATGCAAGCCAGCGTGAACACCAGTATTACTCACCCAATAAAAATGTTATAAAACTCAAATGATCTCAAATTTTTTTTCTTCCAATTACATCAGGTACAAAGATTTCTTTATTATTTATTCATTATCATAATGTTTCTTCTTTGGGCGCCCTTTCAACCGAAAATAGTGGTCCAACTCGGGCCAACACTTCTCATGAATGCCTACATTACATCCCGGGCACCAGTGTTTTGACCTTTTTGGACAGATAGCATACAATCTTAGTTTTGTCCCATCCAGTGTTGCAAACCAGTGCCGTGTTCGCATCCAGGTGAGGAATTTGAGAAGTTTGCGGGCGACTACTGCAAGGTGACAAAGGTGATGCTGGGATCACTGGATAGGTATGAATTTGCTCGTCTTGGCGAAGGACTCCTACTGTCATACGAATAAATTCATATCTCTCGACTGGCATATCAGTGTTTTTTTGATAAAGAATATATGCATTTAGCATTAAAATATCATAGATATTCATAAATATTTTCTTCCAGAACCTCCTTGTAGGTCTTTGAGCAGCAAAATGATACAATTTCTTGTCACTCAATACCATCCCTCCCATTCCTATGTCATAATCATTTATTACTTTAGGTTTCACAACATTGCCACACGATTGATGTGGTACTTGGAAAGAGGTAAATATCTGTCGCCTGCTCAGTGTGGTTTTCGGAGTATGCACTCCACAACTGATGTATTGGTACGAATGGAATCTTCAATATGTGAAGCTTTTGCCAACAAGCAACATCACATCACTGTTTTCTTTGACCTAGAGAAGGCTTATGATACAACATGGAGATATGGCATTTTGAGGGTCCTTTATGAATGTAACCTGAGAGGCAATTTGCCCCTGTTTATTAAGGCTTTTTTAAAAAATAGGATATTTCAGGTTCAGGTTGGAGCAATAATGTCAGATGTATTCAATCAGGAAGAAGGAGTACCACAAGGAAGTGTTTTAAGTGTAACCTTGTTTGCCTTGGTAATCAATGGGGTTTCTAAAATAATTCCCCCAGATATAACATATACCTTTTTTGTTGATGACCTATCGATTTCCTTTGCAGCATCAAGGATGGCAGTGGCTGAACGCCGCCTTCAGCTCTGCATTGATAATATAATAAAGTGGGCTGAGGTTAATGGTTTTAGATAATAAAGTGGGCTGAGGTTAATGGTTTTAGATTTTCCGCCAGTAAAACTGTAACTATGCACTTTTGTCGTATAAGGGGAATCCACCCTGATCCAGATCTATTCATTCACAGGCAGAGAATTCCATGTGTTGGTGAAACAAGGTTTCTTGGCTTGATTTTTTATAGCAAGCTGACCTGGATTCCACATCTGAAATATATTAAGGCAAAATGCTTAAAAGCAATGAATTTGCTGAAAGTTGTGTCTCACACTTCGTGGGGTGCAGACCGAACTCAGATGTTGAGATTATATAAAGCCTTGGTCTTTTCAAAATTAAGTTACGGGTGTGAGGTGTACACTTTTGCAAAACCAAATAGCCTTAAAATGCTCAACTCAATTCATCATGGAGGAATACGGTTGTGTACTGGAGCATTTAAATCATCTCCACCGAGAGCATGCTTGTAGATGCTGATAAGGTGCCACTGGATCTTCATTACAAGCGTCTGCTGGTTCGGAGCTGGTATAGATTCCAGAGGCTACCTAAGTCTTTAACCAGCATTTTGTATGAGAAATGAAAGGCATTGGCAGTTTTATGAAAATCACCCCAAGCAACCTCATCCATTCGCTTTTAGAGTCAATACCATTGTTCGTGAATTAAACATGCCAAGGGTCGAGATTTTACCAGCAAAATATTCAGTTAGTCCCCCCTGGAACTTCCCAGAGGTAAAATTCTGCAGATATTTCAATTTTACCAAAACAGAATTGTCCAGTGAGGCCACGCGGTCAATATTTTTAGAACATTCCTTGCAACATGACGACTCCACTGCAGTTTTCACGGACGGCTCAAAGTCAGATGCTGGCGTCGGCTTTGGTGTAGTCTTCCCTGATGTAGAGAGGAGTGGCAGGTTATCATCTGTTGCATCAATTTTTACAGCAGAGTTATATGGAATTTTAAAGGCTTTAAAGGAAGTTTTAATTCGGAATGAAAGTAATTTTATTATATATTGTGACTCAAGAAGTGTTCTTCAGTCACTGGAATCTTTTAACCCTTTAAACCCTCTGATTTTAGATATATTGGAATGGCTGCTTTTACTAAAAAGAAGAGGAAAAGAAATAAAGTTCTGTTGGGTGCCTTCTCATGTTGGGGTGGCTGGGAATGAGAAAGCTGACCAACTTGCAAAGTCTGCGGTCAGCTGCCCGAACCCACAAGATGCCTACTACCATATCGGATTTGTATCCTCTAGTAGGTCAGAGAATTAAAAAATGTTGGCAGTCCCAGTTGGGAGGATATTTTAAACAATCAAAAAATGCGTAGTATCACGTCTTCAGTGTCTCCTTGGTCATATCCATATGTGCCAAGGAGACAAGAAACGATGTTGTGCAGATTGAGGATTGGACATACAAGACTCGCCCTTGACTGTGAGACATTTGCTGGTTGAATGTCCCAGACTTGGGAATTTGAGACATAGGTTCATGTCTTGGGGTCGTGACAGAGTAGGCAATTTTATCCTAGCTACAATTCTTGGAAAGGATTGTAATATAGAGCAGTTATATATTTTTATGAGGGAGGATGGCCTCCTTCCAACCAAATTTAAATTATACATAGATTGTCTATGTAAGAACTTTTATATATAAAAAAATGTTATATATATTTATAGATTTTTATTTTAGAAATATGAAATTTATCAAAAATTTAATTTTTTTTTTATATTTAATTTATTTCGGTGTCAATTACCCAGATGTTGTGACGCCAGATATAATACACAATCAATCAATCAATCACAACATTGCCATACTTTTTGTTTAGTGTTACATTTTTGGCATGTGAAAATGTTGTTAGTATATATACTGGCTTACGAGAAGGTTTTTCTTTGAAGCCACAGGTAAGGACTTGACCCTTCCTTACATACACAGTGTCACCTGCCTTCAGTTTTTCATTTTTCAATATAGCTGGCAAAAACTTTGATGTTATCCTTATGGTTCCAGTAAGGGAAGTATTATGAAGCAATAAATCATTAGCAAGAGGCACTTTTGTATAAAAATTCTGTTACAAGATGGTAACCTTTATTCAGCAGATTACTCTTCTCCATAATACTCATTAGTATGTGCAAGACCTTTCTCGGATCCACTAGCATAAAAATCCCTCCCTGAATATAAGTATGTGATAAACATACCCAGTACTGGCTTCACATAATTCAAATTTTTTTATACCATATCTGGAATGCCTCTTATTTGGCATATATTGAATGAGATACACACACCTGTTGCTCATACCTACCATACTCTCATCTGGGTGATAATGGTGCTTGAACAAACTGTTACATGAATCCAAAAATGGCCTTATACGGACGGGCCCAAGCATGCATTGGGGATGACCTCTAGGATAGACTAGTGCATTATCACTAATATGAAAAAATCTACTGATGAGCAAGTATTCATCCCTTGCCATCGTCTCAGAAAAAAAGTGAATTCTAGTTTCTCTAGAAGTGCTCCAAA
The DNA here is from genome assembly GCF_015104395.2 of Macrobrachium nipponense. Taxonomy (NCBI): domain Eukaryota; kingdom Metazoa; phylum Arthropoda; class Malacostraca; order Decapoda; family Palaemonidae; genus Macrobrachium; species Macrobrachium nipponense. The sequence goes on along the minus strand of NC_061102.1, from coordinate 57,380,048 downwards.
AATGCTTTACATTTTTCAAATGAATAAGACCCATCAACAAGGATAAATCCAAAAACTTCATCATTTTGTTTTGAGTAACAGGTTTCCATCGAGAATATCATGAATGTGGATGTGATGCCATCTACTCTTCCTTCTCAGAAAGGACTTGGTTGGCATATCTGTTCGTTTCAGTGACTAATTTGTCGACGATGGCATTATTCATATATAATAACACGTACTCTATTGGATGTGCATTTTTACTAGGAATGTTTATTGGTCTTGTATGTCTCTGCAGAAAACCAAATTTCGTACCTGAACAAGGGTTTTCAGGTGCATATACTCGATTCCATAAGCTTCCTACATCAATATGCACATCTTTATCACTGTTACTTTCACTGTCATCGTCAGTATCGTCACTGTCATTGTAATTATTGATATCAAAATCACTGCATGATGATAATGAATCAACATCATCGTTAAAAGAAGCCATTATCTCCAAGAAGTTGCAAAATAAACAAAGAACAATAAAAATGTCGACCGTTGCTCGAATTCAAGATACAAAAGCCTTCCTGGCCCCGCACCCCCCCACTGAAAGAAGGTTTACAATTTTGCTATTTTTATACCTATGTTTAAATGAAATCTGGCATCTTTTATGCTCAAGAGTGAGCTGAATGTTGGTGAGACTGTTGACGTCACTCAAACAGAGCTAAGAGGAGTGGCTGATTTTACAGTGATATTTGAAAATAATATCGATGTCGTCCTTACATGGCATGTAAACCATCAATTTTAGCAACGCGACGCACCTTGTGGGTTAATTAATATCAGATGAATAGGAAGATTCCACATCGGAGTCTGGTCAGTCATCTTGATCAAGGTGTGATTGTCAACTATGTGCAGCTGGCAACATGATTGCAAGGAGGTTTGCCTTCTGTCACCGAGACGTGAAACTGCTGCTATTCCGCTCGTACTGCTACAGTATCTATGGGTGTTCCCTCTGGACGAACTATACCCGAGAGACCATGAGACGCATCACTATTGTGCACAATGACATTCTGAGACGCCTCACAAACACTCCCCGCTACCACTCCGCCACACAGATGTTCATTGAAAACCACCTGGACAATTTAAAAATCATTGTTAGGCGAACAATGTCCAGTCTGGTAACCCGAGTGAGAAACAGCAGCAACTCGCTCATACAAAGCATCCTAAGGAGTGAAGCAAGAAGATCTAAATTGTGGGAAAGATGGGAAAATGAGGCCTTTGTCCCCTAAAGGACTTAATCTCTGTATTGGCAAGATGTCATCTGCAGTTTTTGTCATTATTACATTTATTGCTGATATTTTAATTTTTCATTATTACTGTGATTCCTATCAAGTTAAAGTTTTATTTACATTTAATTTATGTATTAAGCCCTCTGGACCTGACTACTGTAACCACCTAAGGTCTCTAGTTGAAACTTGAGTTATATAATATGTGCACCAACTGTTATTACTCGCAATGCATATTTTTTTTTCTCACCAATATTATTACTGATATTACCACTATGATGATTACTAGCTTTTATGCTACATCAGCCTTATTATGGATAAGTGTCGATTATTCATTTTCTTTTTCTATTTTATCATATCTCATGTATCTAGATTGTGTATGTTACTGTCTGTATCTTGTATACTCAATGTATATGGCCCTGAGCTGAAATAAAACATTATTATTATTATTATTATTATTATTATTATCATCATCAACTGATGAGGGGTGGATAGAGTTTTGCGGCCTCTAAAAAAAATTGATTATGAGCATTGTGCCCATAATAATCGTCCAGATTACTGTTCAAAGTACTCTGTATGGATACCAGGTCTTTTGGCCCACTCCATAATAGTTCTTCATTCACGCTCAATATTTTGAGAGTGAACAGAAAGATCGCCAGGATCCACAAAGTTCTTGCTGTGGTTGATCAACTTATGAATGTATCCCTCCTCATCAAGGGTCTTGTAGGCAACCTAACCGTCACTCGTTAAGCATGGATATATTTCTGGGCTCAGTTCGTGTCGGAGGGTAGAAACACTGAAGCACATTTATATGTACATTATGTGGATGTCCCTAGCGTAAAAATAAGGGGCAGTCCACCAATATCAACCTAGCGGCTAAGGCTAGAGGACCATGTAGAGCATAACAGTAGGGTGAGACATGTTGGTCAAGGTAGGTAGAAAGGAGACCTGGATCTTCAACTATAACTGCTGTGCAGAGTCAGGGGAAACTATGTTTCCCGCTGCTACTGCTGAAAATTTTAATGATTCCAAGGACTTCAGGTAATGACGCTTGAAGACTGTCGGTGATTTCCATCCAGTATATTTCCTAAGATCATCAAAATTCATATGTTGGAAATAATTAATAGAAGTAGCTACTGCCCTGATATCATGTGCTTTTGGGAATGATTCAGGATTGGCTTGTTTAATGAAGTAAAGGATCTGCTGTCTGATTCCTTTTACTGATAAGGTGCCACCTCTTTCTCTCATAAAAAGAGGACCTGAGGATCTAGAGGATGTCCATAAAAAGAGGACCTGAGGATCTAGAGGATGTCCGAGACAGAAAGGCTCTTAAGGTCATTACTGGACAGAGAGAGGGATCCTGGGGAAGAGGAATGACTTTCCAAGGTACCCACCTTGCTAGAGGATCCTCATTTTTAGCTAAGAAACTGCGATCCGGGGAAAGCAAAACTTCTCTTGAAGGGAGAAATTCCACATGACCCGTATCTCTGGATAGAGCCGACAGTTCTGAAATTCTGGCCCCTGTGGCCAGGCTTAGTAAAAATAGCGTCTTTCTAAGTAACATTATAAATGTGCAAGACGAGTTGTCAGTGTCCGAGGCTAGTTTGAGGACGTCATTTAAAAACCATGAAACCGAAGTAGGTCTCTCAGAAGGTCTAAGTCTAGCACAGGCTTTGGGAATAGACGTAAAGTAAGATTCTGTTAAGTCTATTTGAAAACCCAACAGAAAGATTTTCTTCAAAGCTGATTTATTAGTGGTAATAGTGCTAGCTGCTAGGCCTTTTTCAAACAAGGACCTGAAAAAAGATATGGCTAAGTTAACTGTCATGGTTGTAGTGTCTGTTTCCTTCAGGAAAGATGCCAACTTTTTGACAGCAGAGTCATACTGTCTTATAGTTGATTCCCTCTTATCTGATTCTAGGAAGAGGATGTTTTGGGGATCTGCATCTTTTTTAGCTGCGAACTTCATGAAGTCCATAAAGTTAGGGTCTTGAGAATTCCTGAGGAAGCGAACACAGTCCTCATTTGTACTGATTGCGATAGTTTGGGGTTGGGAATCCTTTGAGGTCGGAGGCCCAACTCCAGTAGCAGGGGGTACCAATTGCTCTTTGACCAATCTGGAGCAATCAGAGCTACTTGACCTTTGAAAGTCCTGAGTTTGTTCAGAACTTTCAAGAGAAGATTCACTGGAGGAAAGATGTAGATCTTTTTCCACTGATTCCAATCTATTGACAAGGCGTCTGTGGCATAGGCCAGAGGGTCCAGGTTGGGGGCCACATAGCAAGGGAGCTTGTGGTTCGCTTGTGAGGCGAATAGATCTACCTGGAGATCTGGTACACTCTGGCATATCCACTGGAACGACTTGACGTCTAGAGACCATTCTGATTCCAGAGGGACTGAACGGGACAAGGCGTCCGCTATTACATTCCTTACCCCTGCTAAGTGGGTGGATGATAGGTGCCATTTGTACCTGTTCGCTAGGGCAAAAATGGCTATCATGACATGGTTCACATGTTTGGATTTGGATCCTCCCCTGTTGATGCAGTGAACTACTACTGCACTGTCCAAAACTAGCCTTAGATGAGACTTCTTTGGAGGAAGGAGCTACTTTAGGGTAAGGAAAACTGCCATTGCTTCCAGAACATTTATGTGGAACTTGCGGAACTGAGTGGACCAAGTCCCCTGAACTTGCTTGAATTGAGAGTATCCTCCCCAACCGGTTAGGGAGGCGTCTGTGTGAATAGTTAACGCCGGAGGAGGATATTGAAGGGGAACTGATTTGAATATTGGAAGCCATGGTGGTGTCGCTTTGTATGTTCGAAATGACACCCCACAAAATCCTATCAGTATCCAATCAGCATTGCAAGTGATAGGTGTGCAGATCCATTTGCAAAGAAAATATACAATATGCTCTCTTTATCTACCACCTAATGAAGCCTTCCCCATCAATGAATTTAAATCTCTTATTCAACAGTTACCACGCCCTTTTGTTATTTTGGGAGATATGAATAGCAGAAATCCTCTTTGGGGTGACATCATCACCAATCAAAGAGGAAGGTGTTTAGGTTCCATCATAGAAGATGAAAATGTTGGGATCCTCAACTCTGGGGAGTCTACGCATTTTCATGTTCAAACAGGCACGTTATCAGCAATTGATTTATCTATATGTAGTGATGACTGTATTATTGACTTTAATTGGAGAACTATAAATGATAGATTTACCAGTGACCATTTTCCAATAGTGGTGAGTGTAGCATCAAGTCCTCCATCTTCAAGGCTACCCAAATGGAACATTGGTAAAGCTGATTGGTCAACATTCCAGGAGCACAGCTCAATAGATGACTCTGCTGATGACTTTCCCTGTGTAGATGACACTCTTGACTTTTTGAATACAATGAATGTTCTCAGCTGGTCTTCAATCTATACCTAGGACTTCGGGCAAATTTGTCCGCCGACCAGTTCCCTGGTGGACACGTAAATGCCAGGAAACTCATAGAAATATGAGATCTGCCTTCACCAGATACCGCATGATGAAAATTTGAGTATTATCGTGTAGAATTTCGAAAAGCGAGAGCTCATTTTCGCATGGAAATCAAAAAAGCACGAAAAGAATCTTGGACGATATTCATATCTTCACTAAATTCGAAAAACTCCCCTGACTCTAGTTTGGAAGAGAGTTAGAAAAATAGCAGGCAAGTTTACTCCTTGTCAACCTCCCGTTATCAAGGTGAATGGTTGTGAGGTAGCAGACCCCCAGTTAGTGGCAAATGAGTTTGCTAATCATTTTGCTAATGTTGCGAAGAAAAATGATGATAGACCCTATTCAGCTCAAAGACGGATAATAGAACAGGTCGAAATTGATTTTAATACCTTAAGACATGAGCAATACAATGCTCCTTTTACTATTAGAGAATTTGAATCAGCCTTGAATAAATGTAATGAATCAGCTCCTGGACTGGACGATATAACATATTCAATGATTAAGCATACCCCTGAAAATACCAGACTTTTCATATTAAGCCTAATTAACAGAATTTACAGAGAACATATCTTCCCCAAGCTTTGGGAGAAGTTGAAATTACTGCCATTTGTGAAACCTGGAAAAGATCCATTCAAGACAGAAAATTATCGTCCTATCGCATTAACTTCTTGTTTGTGTAAGATCATGGAAAAAATGGTGAACACACGATTGATGTGGTACTTGGAAAGAGGTAAATATCTGTCGCCTGCTCAGTGTGGTTTTCGGAGTATGCACTCCACAACTGATGTATTGGTACGAATGGAATCTTCAATATGTGAAGCTTTTGCCAACAAGCAACATCACATCACTGTTTTCTTTGACCTAGAGAAGGCTTATGATACAACATGGAGATATGGCATTTTGAGGGTCCTTTATGAATGTAACCTGAGAGGCAATTTGCCCCTGTTTATTAAGGCTTTTTTAAAAATAGGATATTTCAGGTTCAGGTTGGAGCAATAATGTCAGATGTATTCAATCAGGAAGAAGGAGTACCACAAGGAAGTGTTTTAAGTGTAACCTTGTTTGCCTTGGTAATCAATGGGGTTTCTAAAATAATTCCCCCAGATATAACATATACCCTTTTTGTTGATGACCTATCGATTTCCTTTGCAGCATCAAGGATGGCAGTGGCTGAACGCCGCCTTCAGCTCTGCATTGATAATATATAAAGTGGGCTGAGGTTAATGGTTTTAGATTTTCCGCCAGTAAAACTGTAACTATGCACTTTTGTCGTATAAGGGGAATCCACCCTGATCCTGATCTATTCATTCATAGGCAGAGAATTCCATGTGTTGGTGAAACAAGGTTTCTTGGCTTAATTTTTGATAGCAAGCTGACCTGGATTCCACATCTGAAATATATTAAGGCAAAATGCTTAAAGCAATGAATTTGCTGAAAGTCGTGTCTCACACTTCTTGGGGTGCAGACCGAACTCAGATGTTGAGATTATATAAAGCCTTGGTCTTTTCAAAATTAAGTTATGGGTGTGAGGTGTACACTTCTGCAAAGCCAAATAGCCTTAAAATGCTCAACTCAATTCATCATGGAGGAATACGGTTGTGTACTGGAGCATTTAAATCATCTCCCAACGAGAGCATGCTTGTAGATGCTGATGAGGTGCCACTGGATCTTCATTACAAGCGTCTGCTGGTTCGGAGCTGGTATAGATTCCAGAGGCTACCTAAGTCTTTAACCAGCATTTGTATGAGAAATGAAAGGCATTGGCAGTTTTATGAAAATCACCCCAAGCAACCTCATCCATTCGCTTTTAGAGTCAATACCATTGTTCGTGAATTAAACATGCCAAGGGTCGAGATTTTACCAGCAAAATATTCAGTTAGTCCCCCCTGGAACTTCCCAGAGGTAAAATTCTGCAGATATTTCAATTTTACCAAAACAGAATTGTCCAGTGAGGCCACGCGGTCATATTTTTAGAACATTCCTTGCAACATGACGACTCCACTGCAGTTTTCACGGACGGCTCAAAGTCAGATGCTGGCGTCGGCTTTGGTGTAGTCTTCCCTGATGTAGAGAGGAGTGGCAGTGTTATCATCTGTTCATCAATACAGCAGAGTTATATGGAATTTTAAAGGCTTTAAAAGGAAGTTTTAATTCTGAATGAAAGTAATTTTATTATATATTGTGACTCAAGAAGTGTTCTTCAGTCACTGGAATCTTTTAACCCTTTAAACCCTCTGATTTTAGATATATTGGAATGGCTGCTTTTACTAAAAGAAGAGGAAAAGAAATAAAGTTCTGTTGGGTGCCTTCTCATGTTGGGGTGGCTGGGAATGAGAAAGCTGACCAACTTGCAAAGTCTGCGGTCAGCTGCCCAGAACCCACAAGATGCCTACTACCATATCGGGATTTGTATCCTCTAGTAGGTCAGAGAATTAAAAAATGTTGGTAGTCCCAGTGGGAGGATATTTTAAACAATAAAAAAATGCGTAGTATCACGTCTTCAGTGTCTCCTTGGTCATATCCATATATGCCAAGGAGACAAGAAACGATGTTGTGCAGGTTGAGGATTGGACATACAAGACTCACCCATGGGTTCCTTGATGTCTCCGTGAAAATCCTCCGTTTTGCGAGAACTGTACTGTGCCCTTGACTGTGAGACATTTGCTGGTTGAATGTCCCAGACTTGGGAATTTGAGACATAGTTTCATGTCTTGGGGTCGTGACAGAGTAGGTAATTTTATCCTAGCTACAATTCTTGGAAAGGATTGTAATATAGAGCAGTTATATATTTTTATGAGGGAGGCTGGCCTCCTTAACCAAATTTTAAATTATACATAGATTGTCTATGTAAGAACTTTTATATAAACAAAATTTTTATATAATATATTTATAGATTTTTTTTATGAAATTTATCAAAAATTTAGTTTTTTTATATTTAATTTATTTCGGTGTCAATTACTCAGATGTTGTGACGCCAGATATAATACACAATCAATCAATCTTTACCTTCGCCCATGGACGAAGTTGGTTGCGAAGGATTTGTGGAATCACTGACAACTTGTCTCGAGATTTGACATTTGCTCCTGAGTGCCAAACTCGATTTATATTTTTCAGTCTTGCCTTCAAAAGGACGTCCGTCACTGAGGCAAACTGGAGGGAACCTAGGATTCTTTCTTGGTTTCTCCTTGAAGCTTGCTTGTTGTTGAGAAATTGCCTCCTGACTTGGCTGTTGTTGAGAAATTGCCTCACTGACTTGGCTATTTCTTTTCTTTTGATCACCGAAATTGACAGATTGTGGGAGGATAAATCCCATTGGATGCCTAGCCACTGGAAACGAGTCTCCGGAGTGAACCTGGATTTCGTTTTGTTTATCTGAAACCCCAGTTGTTCCAGAAATGGAACTACCTTCTTTGTGGCTCTGAGACATTCCTCGACGGTTGGTGCCCAAATCAGCCAATCGTCGAGGTACGCTACTACCATTATCCCTTGTGATCTCAGTTGTTGAACTACTACTTCCGCTATTTTCGTGAATACCCTGGGGGCTACATTCAGTCCGAAGGGCATCACTTTGAAAGAGAATGCCTGGTCTCCTAGTTTGAAACCTAGGTATGGGCGGAAGTGCCTCGCGATGGGGATATGATAGTATGCGTCTGTAAGATCGATAGAGGTGGTGACGGCCCCACGGGGAAGTAAGGTCCTCACCTGCGAGATAGTCAGCATTTTGAACCAGTCGCAGCGAATGAAAGAGTTTAGCTGGGACAAGTCTAAGATTATTCTTCTTTTTGATGAGCCTTTCTTTGGTACGCTGAACAAGCGCCCTTGAAATTTTAGATGCTTGACTCTCGCCACAACTCCTTTCTGAAGGAGCTCCTCTGCTTAATCTGTCAACTCCTCTGACGACGGCAATTGAAGAAATGATTTGGTTGGTGGAGGATCTTTGATCCAACTCCAACCTAATCCTTTGGACACGATGCTCCGTGCCCATTTGCTGAACCCCCACCTGTGACGGAAGAGGAACAGCCTCCCTCCTACCTGGGGAGTCTCACTGCTGCTGTGCGGGATGACCTCCACGTCCTCCTCTGAAGTGTTTACCTCTGCTAGCAGCCCTTCCCGAACCTCGCTGGCAAAAGTTACCTCTCGCCCTGCTTCCCCTATTAAAGGTAGGGAAATCCTGGTTTTCATACATGGAATTGAAAGCCGGAGAGATGGTGTACGAGGTTGAGGGCTGATTCTGGGGGGATAGCAGGAGGATAGGCTGATTCTGTTTCGATGTCGAAGGCTGACCTGGTTGGGTAACTGGGACGACCTGGACAAAGTGCTGCTGTTGCTGGTGTTTTTGGTATGGCTGGAACCTCTTGGTTTTCTTCAGCTTTTTACCAGAGAGGAGGGTTCTCCTGCTTCCTCTTGGTCGAGATACCCCACCTAGCTCTAAGGCTTTGGTTAAGCCTTGAAGCTTCGTGGTGCACCTCATTCACAGAAGATTCTGGGAACAGGTCCGCACCCCACATGTTGGAAGCAAGAAGCCTATTCGGTTCGTGTCGAATGGTGGCTTCTTGCAACACATGCTTACGACAGTTTCCTCTAGCCATGAAGAAGTCGTAAGCATCTGCCTGAACCGACTGAAGTTGGGACTTAGCAAGGATCTTGAATAGAGGCTCCGTAGCGTATGAAAGAGCAGCCATCTCCGTTATGACTAGGGAGTTAAGTGATCTCCCTAGCCTAGTTCTTGCATCAAATTCTGCCGGAATGAGGCTATCAGGCAGTCTAGGAAGCTTTTCACCGAACTGATCCATGGCACAGTCCGGTTTCAGCTTTCCTACTGTAAAAGTAGCCGGCAGGTTCTCCCAAAGTTCTCCAAACGCAGGGAAGAGAGGAGATGTTGGCTCTGCTTCTCTGAGCTGTGGAATGGGTTCGTCCTTCAAAACAGCATGAAGGGTCGTCTCCACCATCTTTGTTGTAAAGGGGAGTGAAGCCTCCTCCTCCGTGGCAAAAATGGTGAAGGGACTCTTGAAGGCCTGGAGTTTGGTATTGGAACAATCCCAATCCTCCAGACAGTGAACCCACTCTCTTTGGGCGTGATCTCTAGTGTACAAGACAGTCTCCCTAGGGATCTTGTCTTCCCTATTGAGCGCTCTGTGTTAGCCTGGCATATCCTATGAAAGGCTGAGTCAATCTGGAATCTGGGGGGGTAGAACTCGAAGTCCTCAATCCTTCTTGTTCCACACTCCGGTATTGAAATCATACCATCCTTGAAGGGAGCATAGGCTGCTACCCTCCAAGGATTGTTCATAGAGAAGGCCGGAAGAGAGTCATGAGGCGGTAACTAGACCAGACCAGTACCTCCTACCGGAAAGTTAGCCTGAGGAGCCTGGTTCAGGCCAGCAAAGCGATTATCGTGTTCTAGAACACGATTAGAGAGATCCTGAATTAATTGACCTGACTGGTTGATGCTGCTAGAGAGTTGAGCAAACATTTGCTCAAATCTCGTCCCAAGCGATCCAACCATCTCTCCTACTTGTTGTAGGACTCCTGCCGAGAAGATGGCGGGGTCAAAGGCACTAGGTGCCGCGATCCCGGCAGGAGTCACTGGAGTGGATCCGGTAGCAACCGGAGACGGTACTGGCTCGGTCGGAGCGCGGACCTTCTCCTTAGAAGCTTTGCTTCTCGACCCTCTCGAATGTGAAGAGTCAGACTTAGCCTTCACTGCTCCGGAGTAGGATGCTGAAGACTTACGTGAGGAGGAAGACGACGACTTTTTGGGTGTCGTCTTCTGGAGGGTCTTTTGCTCTCTGTGTCCCTTCACTTTAGGAGGCACAGATGCAGCAGGCGAAGGAGTAGGGATTTCAGATCCCATGAAGCCTTGGAAGGAAGAAGAGGAAGGAACAGGGGAAGAAGATCCAGGTGCGCCCAAAGGAAACCCTTGAGCGCCCGAAGTACCTACCTCGACCAACAAATCCTCAACACCTACCGCCATTGGCTCTATATTAATGTCTAAAGTGGCGACGTCCGGCACGGTTTCCTGGCTTGATACATTCCCGAAGGCCTGCTGTACCTCGCGCTGAATAGAAGCTGTGGCGGGGTCCACATATCCTGTCGCTTTCCCTCAGGGGAAGATCTGGACAGCCAACTTCTTGTCAAGGATGTATGGCTGTCCTTTGGCGGTGTTCTTGCTGAAGCCGCCTACCCAAGCCTTCAGGGTTGCCAGAGCGACCTCCTTTACAGCGGCAGCCTGAAAGAGAGGACCAATGAAGACTCTAACGGCAGAGCTATAGCTTACAACTAAGACTTAGAACTAAGATATATTAGAGATATATGATGGAGAGAGTAATTACCTTGAAACCTACTTACTCCATCCAAAAGCTGACTCACGAGGTCGTAGCATATGGTACATGCCTCGTGGTGCCAGACGATCAGTTCGCCGTGGGTAGTAGCGCACGGGGCGTGGGTCCTACACTCCTCGTGGCCACAGGGGTCATGGAGGACTGCATTGCAGCCCGGTTCCTGGCAATTGGTAGCCTGTAAGTGGAAGGATACATGAGTATCGAGAATACACACTTACAGCCTAACGCGAACTCCGTTGCATGCCGGAGTATGCAAGTTATACTAAAACTAGCCCTCTACCGCAATACGTGTGGTTGTTAGGGCGATCTGGTTGAAGTCTCCGGCGTACACCGGGGACGGAGAAGGAGAGCAACCAGAAGTGGTGAGAAAACCCTAGTGAAGGATAAACCACGACGGAGAACGGGGGAGGTAGTTAATAGTAAAATAACAATAAAATTATAAAAAAGGCATGTATACTACAAACAGGGAGTAAGACATGCCTTCCTTCCGACTACTAGAGGAGTGCCCGGGTAAGGAAGGCAAGCTCCCATACCGGTTAGCGGAAAGAAGGTAGTAGTAGGCAAGCTTTTGAGACCACTAGTAGACCCCTACCCCGGTGGCTGGCGGAGCCAGTTACTATTCCGACAACCGAAGGGGCCCCCGGCTAGTGAGCAGGGGCTCCGTCTGTCGTGGGAGAAAATAGGGGTGTGGTTAGAGCGAACGAGACACAACGGAGAGGGCCGAGGCGACCGGGGGAGGGGTGGCCAACTCCAACCCCCTTACACATCGGAGTACCCCGGTACCCGAGACTACAAAGTGGTCACCCAGACTCCCAGCTGACCGGGCCTCCCAGGAGCCCCCTTGGAGAGAGAGGGAGGGAGGCGACAAGTGGTTGCCATGACAACCGAGGAGAGCCCGGCCAGACCCCCCCCCCCCTTACCGCGCGGAAGGGAGGGAAGGGAGTAGGGTAGGGCGCCCAGTGGGACACGTGATCGAGGTTGGACGAAGGGGCGATAAGCAACACAACCACTAGGCTAGTGACCACGCGAACCCAACTGTACCAAGTGTGAATGAACACGAAGGAAGATAAAGCCTAGGTACTGGGCGCCCTAAAGCTAGCCTAACATAAATAAAATAACACTGGATAATAGTAATAATAAATAAATAAATACATCGTAAAAGAATGGAAGGAACACACGAGTGAGAGAGACAGGAGTCCAGGAGAAGGCGAACTGATCCGAAGACCAGTCGACTACTCGGAGCCAGCCGTAGCCGATGAAGAGCAAAAGCTGGGATGCTGGACTAGGGAAAAACACACTATAGCCCTAAATACCTAAACCATAGAGATAACTGGGTGACAAAGGTATGGGCTGTGAATTCCTAAATTCTAAAATACGATGTAAATAAACAGATGAACGCATAATAAGAACCCATGAAAGGAAGAAAGACGTCCCAGTATGGAAGACTGGAAAATCTTAACAACACGAGGCGGGCTCATGGCCGCCACGAGTCAACCGGGTGACCGTATGTAACCTAAAAAATGGAAAATACTGGTCCCTGGAAGAGAAAAATACAAAATCTTGACTTTCGGGTACTTAACTTAGCCGCGGCAATAGCAGAGCATTCCATCTCGAAGATAAATCCAAAATAGCAATCACAACACAAGAGAAGAAAACACGCATGTGTCTGCGATGAGCTAAATGAAAAGGATGGCCACTAGAGGCGCTGCACTCCGCTTTGCATGGGTATTAGTAGTAGTAGCGGGCGCATTCTCCTTTAGGATCGGCTCTCTCAGGTGGGGGATTTTGATGTGGGAAGTTCTAAATGGCAAGTGGTTCGTGGTAGTGGTCTCACTCGCCCCTGTTACCATACCGACACTTCTTTTATAGAGTTCCGAGTCAGTTATATGATATCTTCTTGAATTTATTTTTTCTCTGGTATTTATTAGGTTATTTACCTAGAAATAATGAACTTAAGGATTATTTCACAGGGCGACACGAACCAATCGCCCAGAAATAGATTTTTCCTTCGTCAAAATCCCTTTTCTTGATAATGGGAATTAAAGTGTCAGCACTCCTATCCTGCCCTTCCCAGTGCAAAGACACAACGAGCTTTTTCTTTGAAACTCGTTCAATACCCCTAAAGAGCCAAATGCTTTTCAACTATTGGTCGCAATTATATTTTGCCTTGGTAAAAAAAAATGTTTCATTGATTCCCACCACTATTCCTGGACCTTTCATCAAGTTATTGATTGCTCATCCAGGATACAGCTACCTTGGAGTAAAAACTCTGACAGTCTACACTTGTCTTTGTCAACCAATTTAGGCACCTTTCCACCGTACTGTGGCTGAATTTTTTTTTCTAAATAGTAGTTGACAAAGAGACTCATCAACCACTGTGCATTTCTAGGAAAGTGCCTTAGTACAATGACACAATAGTTAAACTGCACTCGCCTCTACTTTTACTAATTTTTCGGTATCACCCACAGAAAAATTGTCTGTCACTACGATATTTACAAGGTTCGTCACAATTTGGGCAAACAATACCTGTTGGGAGAACTCTGTGGCTTTTCAGATATTCCAAAAAATGTTCAGTACCACTGAAAGTTCTTGATAAATAGTCATTGGTCTAATGGACATCCTGCACGTTATCTGAACAATAGCCATTATACTTAATGACACTCATGTTCAAATTAAAGTAGATGTAGGTCAAATAACTTTTTTTTTAATATAATTGGCTGGAAAAGTCATGTGATTACTTCTTTTGTCGGTCATTGGAAAGAATTCAATTTCATTGCGGAAATTCAGATAAGTGGGAGGATTTAAAAGAACGTGCCAACTGAAAACGATCGGACTCATTGGACAGTATCCACGTGTAGGCGGAACTTCAGTGATTATGTCATCAACTGACATTTATATAAAATGAGCTCCAAAAGCCGACTGTCACTACTAAGGTAACTTAAAAATGAGGTTATTTTATTTAAATTCATCATCTAAGTTATTTGTCACTTGTAAATAATGTTTATGGGGCTCAAAATATCAAGAGTGAAGAGCTCTTTTTCAAAAATGTAAGTTATAATTTAAGGCGTGCAGCGTTAAAACCCACATTCACCACATTTTGAAAAATAGAGAAAAAAAGGCCTTCAAATTTGTTAACTTAGAAAGGCCATAACTCCTTTATTTTTCAAGATATTTTCTTCAGGTGTGAATTTTTTGGAATGATTAGGACCCCAAAAATATGATATTGTTATGATACAATAAAGTTTTATACATACTTACCTGGCAGATATATACATAGCTATTACTCCGTCGTCCGACAGAAATTCGAATTTCGCGGCACACGTGGCAGGTAGGTCAGGTGATCTACCCCCCCCCCCGCCGCTGGGTGGCGGGAATAGGAACCATACCCGTTTTCTAATTCATATTTTTTCTTCCAGCTGTCTCCTGAGGGGAGGCTGGGTGGGCCATTTAATTGTATATATCTGCCAGGTAAGTATGTATAAAACTTTATTGTATCATAACAATATCATTTTTATACATTCAACTTACCTGTCAGATATATACATAGCTGATTCACACCATTGGTGGGGGGTAAAAGACAGCTATTACTGAATAGACAGGTAAACAACATACGTTGTAGGTAATAAATAAATAAACCAAAACCTTGGTTCCTATGTGTTTAGACGAAGGTCGACTTCCTAGCTATTGCTAGTAGTCTGCTTCGTCTCAAGAGCCTCAGCGAGGATGTGACCTATGGCTAAGAGTTCTTGTAGATCTGTCAATGGGGTCTTATCCACTTACTTGACAGAATCTAGTGGTCATTTGTCAATGGGGTCTTATCCACTTACATGACAATACACCAATGCCTATTGGCATAATTTAAGGAGCACAACACCGATCCCGATCACCTGATCCTAACACGAGGGTTTGTGCTTAATTTGAAAAGAGCTATCCCCAAACTCATTTCAAATAACCCCAGAAAATAATACACTTATGTTAAAATTAAAAAAAAAATTTAATTCACTAGTTAAGGATCAGTGTCGGCTCCCTATCCATGCAACGCATCCGTGGACACGTATAACAAAGAGAGAAGGATCTCTCATAGGCCCACTTGATCTCCTTCGTGCAAAGAGAAGTCAACACAGAGTTGCATCTCCCGTTATACAGCTAATATGACTCTCACGACATATTGTTATGGAAAGAACAAGAATTGGTAAAAGCTCGCTTCAAGCGCTTTTAATTCTTAGCTGTTTGAAGGAAACATCAAGTTACTCAAGAAGCTTTAGAGATTCCACTCTTCCAAAGAAGACCAGGGCTTTCTTTGCAACAGATCTCTTCTGGACGAAGCCCAGAGCCTGGCTGGCGGCTCGCGCCTGCCTGGCGTCTCGCGCCTGCCTGGCGCCTCACGCCTGGCTGGAGCCTCGCGCCTGACTGGCGCCTCGCCCCTGACTGGCGCCTCGCGCCTGCCTGGCGCCTCGCGCCTGCCTGGCGCCTCGCGCCTGGCTGGCGCCTCGCGCCTGGCTGGAGCCTCGCACCTGCCTGGCGCCTCGCGTCTGGCTGGTGCTTCGCTTGCCTGGCGCCTCGCGCCTGGCTGGCTCCTCGCGCCTGGCTGACTTCTCCCCACTTGCTGAAGATTCGAGCTTGTTAAGAGTCTCGATGAAAACTGGCGATGTCCACCTCGGACACTTTATTTGCCTGATTTATTCGCCTCTAGCCCATCTGCGCCAGATTGGAGGCCTACTCCTTCTCCTCATCAGACAATGACAGTGTTTATTTGGACTGTCTGCTCTGGTGTCTTTACACCTGTTTGGCATTTGGCGCCTGATTGGCGCTACATTGTCCGAAAGTCTGAACATCCACAATCGTTTATCAGGAGAAAGGAAAAGGGTGGAAGAAATTCTTTCACTTTGAGCTTAAGGCCTCTGCAACAAGGGGAGGTAATTTTAGTCGGCTACATCCAGTAGACGATAGGAAATCTAATAGTCCGAGAGACCAGTCTTCCGAGGAGGATCATACTTGATACTTCAGTTGCTAACGAGCACTCTTCCTACATGTTGACGAGTTCTCTCGTTGCAAAATCTTCCCTATCCTTGCACGAAGGCAGGGAAAGAGCCTGGAAGTTAAGGAGACTCGGAGCTGAAATTGGGAGGATTCCCGATTTCTAGCTCTTTAAATATATCTCTTCGAACCTTCTGGGAAGTAGTTTTGAGCCCTCATCATATTCCAAAGACTCTGTCAGCAAACGTTTAAACCTTATCTTCTTTTGTAGATAACAACGTAAATACATTACCTGGACAACGAATCCTTTATCTGAAAGCGTTGATCCAGGAATAAAAGGTTATAGTTCTTTTGCCAAACATACCATGCTGGCAAGAACCCATTGCCGAGTCTTTCTAGAATTTGATTCCAGATTCCAAGCCCAAAATCTCACTCGTCCTTTTGGTCGATTAGTACCAAGAGAAACATTGATGAGGAGCAGTTCCATCTTGTCAGAACACGGAATCTGAGGCCCAAATAGGATCCCATTGTAACTATAAGATCTCCAAGTCTTGTCGTATAGAGGTATTGTGTAAGATCCCAAAGATCTTAATGCTCTGCTATCTCCAATTCCCTTTATAGAGACAGAGTATAGCCTTTTACTGCGTTCTTTGATAGCAGATATATACAAAGGTAATTCTTCCCTCTGAAAGGGAAGAAAAAACCGCTATGTGGTTCACAGAGGTATTGGAAGAGGACAGTTTCCTCATTCCCTCAAGCACGATCTGCAGTAATTATATATCTTATCCATGACTACTGTCATTTACCTTGAAACATGCTCTCATTCATATCCACTTCTGGTCAGTCTGCACGCAGACAGACTCAGAGTGGAGAGGTTGTTAAGGTCCATTTAAAATAGATGTTGAAAGAATATTCAGACTGTCTTGGAAAAGACTTCCAAAACCTGCTGTGAGAAGAATGTACCTCTGAGAATCCAACCTCTCTAAGTCTAAAATGAGGCATAACATATATCCTCTCTTTCTTTGACGCCCTTTGTCTTACATTTTGTAAAGAGTTTATCTTTTAGGGGAAAAAGACTAACTTTTATTCCCCTTTCTATAACATAAAGATGGTGTATATTGCTACCTCTCTCTTATATTCTTCCTTTCTGTTCCTGTCCTCGTGCCTGGGCAACGAGAGAATGGAAAAATTCTATCATCGTTATTCTGCTTTTAAAACAAATTATTATTATCCTATTCTCCTACTAACTGATCCAGGATCGAGGAGAATCATTCAAGATTCCTATCCTAGACATAGGACATCAGGCCGTAATGTACGGTTCAGATACTTGAAAGAGCCTCTCACCCAATACTGAGAGCTCCTACGAGTCTTTTCCAGTACCAAAACATTACAAGGTCTCCCTTGTTATATGTTTACATAGGAGTAGGATAATATACCATCCTGTTAATAACAATGAAAGAGGAGAAAGAGGAGCTGCATGGTTCAAGGGACTAGCCGAAACGTGCAATAAAAAAGGGGTTGCCAAGGTCTTTCTAAAACCTGCACCCAGATTAACTTATGAGTCCGATATATTTTTTATCACTTGACTCATAAGGTTGAGGAAAGCGAGAGACCTCTAAAGATATCAGTTCCCTTCACCATGTAAAGGTCTATAAAGCAGAAGAACCCACTTATCCTGACACGTACTACGTTCGCCTGTGCGATATCTAGAATAATTGTCAGTAGAGGGTTGATCTGGCAAAAAGAGTTTCTCCCAAAACAACTCCTCTTGCCAGGAAAGAAGTCGCTCACGCGACCACTATATTACCTGACATGAGAAGTCTGTTCTTGTTAGAGACTTCCGCAATTTCAGTTAATCCTGACAAGGGCCACGGCCGCCTGTGCGACAACTTGTGTCCCTGTCAGGAAAAAACTGATCTTGTGTCAGTTCTCAAAGAGGAAACTCTTGGAAAGTCTATCTCCAAATACTGAGAAATTGGAGATCCTGATGTCTTGCGCCTGGCTGGCGCTCGCGCCTGGCTGACGCCTCCCGCCTCTGACGCTCCCGCCTGGCTGACGCCTCGCGCCTGGCTGACGCCTCGCGCCTGGCTGACGCCTCGCGCCTGGCTGACGCCTCGCGCCTGGTTGGCGCCTATCGCCTGGTTAAAGCCTGGCTGGAGCCTTTATGGCCTATTACTTGCAACCTTGGTCAGGAAATCTCGATATCAAAATAAGAAGAGGTGCTGTAAGAATCTTATAATTCTACAGTACTTCCATAGTTGGATGTTTCTTCTCAATTTTCCTCTAATACGAGTATATCGGAAGGGGAATTATTCTTTCCTCGATTAATTCTTCCGTATCCCCCACCCTTTTTTCCTGAACGAGAAGGACCACTCTAGTGCGAGGGACTGAGTAACTTCCCAGCTCTATGTAGGAAAGCATAATTTGCTCTAAGGTATATCTATTAACTAATTATTTTCTAGTTAGAGCCAGGCGTCTGGCTGACGCTTATGATTCCTTATGGCATGGTTTGAGGAAAAGGAAGCAGTCTACAGGAAGATTGTTCGTCTTCTTCTTGCTAAGAGATCTTTGAAGAAGACTTCTCGCAGGTTCTCACAACTCTTTGCAATAAATGTTAGACATACTTTAACAGTTATTATCGTCGATCGAGGTTCTCACGGACTCGCAAATTCTTGCATTGCTTTTATTTAATAACTCGCTCAAACGAGAAATATTTTGGATGGTGCTCTAGGCTTATTGCACCAAGCTGGCGCAATTTGCGCCAGGCTTGGCGAACTTAAAAAAAAAAAAAAAAAAAAAAAAAAAAAAAACGGCCAGGGTGGCGCATCTGCGCCAGGCTGGCGCCTTCTACTAATTATCTTTGTTATGTGTCAGAACATCTGTGTCTTTATGGTACCCGACATCCTTTCATATGTTAATTCCGTTCTTATTATGAAAAACTTTTATATACGTAGTATAATCCATTCAGGGAAACCATTTCCCACTCAAAGAATGTCTCCCATCCGACTCATACAACTTCTGCGCAATATCCGATTCTAAATACGGTTGTGTCCTTTCTCGAAAGACTTAACCATACCGTAGTCTTGAAGTGAATCTCTATTACAACTCTCTTCTCACTAAGTATGTATTCTAATAAGTCATGCTTTCGTAAGTATGAGTGCATTAAATAATATCATGTTCTGCTGCATTAGAATCCTTTAATCATGTTACCTACGGTAAACAGCATTGAAAGGTTGTAATATCCTTCTTATTGAAAGATTCCTAACAAAAGGCAGACAATATTTTATTTATGATAGCTTCAGTATTCCCTCAATCCGAGGCTAAGACCACGATTGTAGGGAAGAGATACGGTTAGTTATCCCATTCCGCAGGAGAGAGAGCTGTAAACGACCTCTCACGACTGAGAACAAGATGGTACTGCGACTGCGTTGGTCTTCAAAGCGAAAGCAGTCTGGCCTTCCCTTTCCAGAGTTGCCAGTTACTCCATTAAATAAAGGAATCTTGTAAATTATTATCGAACTTCAGGAAGTTTTTATATAAGCATAATTAAGCTAACGAGACTTCGACAAGTCTAGAAACTAAATAGGTGTCGTCTAAACAATTCTTTTAAACCTATTCCTTCCTAGAAAAGTCCTAGAAGGGTACTGGTAATTCATGGAAACCTCTTCTAACACGAAGAAAAATGTTCTATCCTACTCTCAATCCACCAATAAAGATATGCTTCTCCGATCACTTCTCGAAGACACGATAGCATCATATAACTCATACTCTAGCGTAATAGAATCCTCTATAATACTGTTACATTAAGGTAAACCGTATTAATTTAGGAAATTTTGTAAGGGTTTCACTTGACCATTATAGCATAAATTTCGGTATGTGTCTATGCCTTGCCATACCGTAGTCCTAAGGCGATTTGTCCTAAGCATGGTAGGAGCTAGAAGCTTAAAAGTCATACAAATATGCTTTATCACTCAACGAGATCCATATAATTCATTCGATTGACAAACAATCTAAATCGTTCTCATCATAATAGATTTATATCTAAAAATGCACTGATGGGGAATCTTATGTTGAAATAACAATTTCATACCACTATGGGATAGCGCTCTCGTCTAGTTGCGAAAAAAAAAAAAATGTTCGAACAATGACTTTATTACAAAAGTTATCGAATGATCTCTAATATTAGAAGGCGCTAAATCGTCGCCTGATTCCGAAAGGTGGATCGATTAATGTCATTCTCATTTTGAATAATTCTACCAGAAGGCATTATACGAGGATCTTCGCCAATTTCATTCATTTGAAGTTCTTCTATCCATCGAGGAACCGTAGGCATAAAAAGGGAGAAACACTGTTTTAGGATGCCTTTCCAATGGCTATCCCTGGCAGTCTGGGACGCTCTACAGAACCTGCCGAGGGGGACGCCTGACCGGTGGGGTGGGGATTCTCTGAAACTCCTTACGGTTTTCGACATTCCTTCTCCTCTGGGCTTGTGAGCTTGGAAGAGGTCTAGACCTGAGAGCGAGACAGAGCCGATCAGACGCACCCTCCATTGTAATGGGGGAACACTATATTCACTTCTTACGTTCTAAGAGTTTGCATTTGAACTATATCCAAAGTCTACAATTTGCAAATATGATATTGTAGATTCTGCGGAGTAAGAAGGTGATGAGGATGCAACAACTACTAGTACTGTTACTACTATAATTGCTCGTTAACACAAGAGCTAATAAAGCTTCTAAAGGATAGTTACTTTTCTGACTTCCCCAACTAGGAAGAAAGATATACATTTCCTTAATCAAACTCTTAACACTTATTTGTATTAATGAATAAATATAAGTAATTCCCTTTCATGAAAGTATACGTAATTCACTTTCGTGAAAGTGGATGAGTGTCTACCGAAAACTTCGGTAGTTACACGTCACTAAACTTCTAAATTTTCGAAGTTAATTTTATCAAAAAATTCTAAAAGTTAACAAAAGCGTATGCCGAACCAAAGATCCATTACTTCCCTGTAAAAGTTAGCCCAGACGATCGATGGCGATGAAACACGAAAATCCATCAGGAGGAACTGCAAACGTTTACATTCCAAGCGACAGAAAAAATATGAATTAGAAAACGGGTATGGTTTCCTATTCCCGCCACCCGAGGCGGCGGGGGGTAGATCACCTGACCTACCTGCCGCGTGTGCCGCGAAATTCGAATTTCTGTTGGACGACGGAGTAATAGCTATGTATATATCTGACAGGTAAGTTGAATGTATAAAAATGATGTCATATATGAAAAAAATTAGACTGCACAATTTGATTGACTGATTGATTGTATGATTGATTGTAAAGTTGATGATCAAAATTAATGCTGAAGTTTACAAAAGTACAGATTATTGCTGTAAGACCCTTATAAAAGCACATGATTATTGTTTATTTGTATTATTAATACCCCAGGAATGACCAAGAACATGATTGATGGTATGACTGAATGTGCGAAGTATGATTGATCGCATGATTGATGAACAAAATGAATGCTAAAGTTTACAAAAGTACGGCATGCAAAAGAATGTTAATACTTACATTCAGCTGCGAAGTGAAGAGCAGGTAGTAGGACATTGAAGATAATTTTTAACCATTATCCTGGAGAATGCAGGTGTCCATCAACAGAGGATCCAAAATTTGGGGGGGGTTTAAGGGTAGGAGGATTAATTGAGCCTGATCCGCCTGCTAGGTTCATAATCCCCCATGGTTGTGAATCATTTTCATCCTCAGAGCCACATTCATCAGGCTGTTCCTGCCCTGGCCCCACTGCATCAGCTTCTGCTGGCATAACCAGCTCTTGCTGTTGCTGGATGAGATTCTTAAGGAAAGACCTGTTTGGTGTAAACATGAATGGCAGTAATTTCTTCAAATCTTTTATTTTCACAGGCTGCAAGGCAATATATACAAGGTACTTCTGGGGTAGAACAACAGCACTGAGGTTCATGTCTCCTGTCTTTTTGGGCCTTCCCCATCCAATGCGTCCTTTCTCTAAGGGGACTATGTCGTCCGAGTTACTGTCATCAAAACTGTAGCCATACTTCAGCCTGTGTGAAGAATGGACCTTGACTGATAGGACAATTTGGGAAGCCTTCTTAAACAAACCGGTCTCCTAGTTACATAACTTTCCAGAATCTTGATGTCCTTAAAGTGGGTCTTGTCCATACGATACACCTTGATACGGTCCTCAGACATGGCTTCTTCCATGAGGCCGGCATAACAATCTGAAGTCTCTATCTCTGGCTGTCGGTGGAAACTCTTCTCAAGGACTCCAAATGACCGATCACAGGGCAGATATGAGTGGCCACTCACCATGAAAATCAGCTCTACCCTCCTCAATCGTGGCTTGTGGACCTGCTAGAGCAGAACATGGATATTTTTGTTTTGTCCGCCAAAATTGTCAGCGAAGATCCTCAATGTATGAAACGGCTTATTGTAGACCTCCAGCCACTGCAGAATACAGGAACCAATCTCTATGGCACCACAATTTCCTTGGGTTTCATCCCATAAGAACATGTTATTAACTTTAGTTTCACAGTCATAAACGCAAAAGTTGTATAACCAAAGTTTTCTTGGTAGTACACCTTATTAGCATTCAGCTTTGAGTAAGGCAGGGTTTGTTGGAGGTCATTGGCCATGGCCCTCACCCCTGGGATCTTTTCACGCCCGTGCTGCCTTAGAAGATCTTTTGCCTCCTTGGCCTTTTTTGTGTGGATATCCAGTTGTTGTTCCTGAGTGGTGCAGTCTTTGCCCATGCTCTTAATTTCTGTGATCTATTTGCCAATTTGGGTACAAGTGTTGCAGACATCCTTCTTTGGTGGCTCAAATGCAATATTATATTCTATTGGAAAGATGTGCCTGTTAAAAGACTCTGTAACTATTTCCACATCTGGGTGTTCCAACCACATCTGCTTGTCCCCCTAGATGCTGACCCCTTGACTTGGTTAGGGGGCTTAGGGACCAGCAGCGGGGGTGTGATGCCTGATGGGGTTGCTTTCTCACTGGTTCTTGGGGCCCAGCTGCTGATCCAACTAAATTAGTCAGAACTTTTCCTTCTTTCTGAAATTTTTTCATTCTTACTACATCCTCCTCCTTCATGCAATTAATTTTTTTTTTGTACTAGCATTTGGAATTAGTTATGTGGAATTTTCCACCTTTGCTTAAATTTACTGGACCTGGTAAACAGAAAAGATATCATAGCTGGGACTGGGTTTTATATCAGAAGCTAAATAGTGGGAACCGTGGTAGGACCATCAACTACCCGATAATGTTCGGACCTGAGCGATATCAGGCGGAACTATTTTGCAGGGCTGGACCATGGATTCCAGGGGTGTCTACTTTTGCGGATAGGACTCTCGGCATTTTGTCCAGTTTGCCCATAATGTGATTAGGGTGGGGATGATTGTATTATGGTAATACTCTCAGTCCTATCAAGCGGGTTTGGCTTACATTTTGTCCACTCTAATCATGTTGTGCCATCCCCCTGTGGGGTAGGGTAGGGACACGAATATTTGGGAGTCGGTTCTCACTTGTGCCATTAGTGGAAGATTAAAATCCATGAAGGCTGATGATATCTTTTTAAGGTTTTCCAGTTTATTTATATATATATTTTTTACTTAGATCTTTTTGCAATCGGAAAATAAAGATTCAAGTACCCTTGGACTCTTTGATGGTGGTAAATCGGCACCGTTAATGACTACTGGAACCTCCCCTGACAACCTTCCTCTGGAAAAATAAAAAAAACCTTCCAGTGTAATTACACTGAAACCCTATTCTCCTGTACAGAGTAAAGGGAAATTAAGCAGAGATATGTTTGAAATTGGACCTGGAATATTTGAAAAGTCTTATGAAAAGTATTTAACTTTAAATTTGGAAGAAGATGGTTATGATATTTTTGCTGTATATCGAGACATTGTGAAGTGTTGTGGCCGAGAGCCTAAGATTTCTCATGAAGGTAGAGGACAGCTGACAGTGGAATCTACCTCAGCAAAAGAGACTGAAAAACTGAAAATATTATCTCACCTTGGAGGAGTCAAAGTACAATGTGCAGCACATGCTTTTTGGAATCACTCCAAGGGAATGATATATGCTCCCCAACTGATGACATACGCCGAAGGAAAACTTGTAGGGGAACTAAAAGATCAAGGTGTAATAAGAGTTGAGTGAATGAAGAAGAAAGTAAATGGAGTCTTGTACCACTTCCCAATTTAATTATTACATTTAATTCTACTGTAGTAAAAGCACCCTGACAATATATCCCAAGACCGAGGAGATGTTTCCATTGTCAAGAATTCGGACATATGTTAGGGTCCTTTAGACAGAAACTGCAAGGCAAGCCAGCCACTTGTGTCAAATGCAGTGAATCAGAGCATGGCATATGTAATAATCAAGCCAGATGTATATGTTGTGGAGAAAATCATCCATCATCTTCACTTAATTGTGATGTATACATCATGGAAAAATTTATTCAAACTTTAGGGGTAACAGAACGTATCACATTTAGGGATGCAAAAGATAGTATTGAATCAATATGTTAGACCAGGTATATCCTTTTCCAGTGTCACTGGCAACTGAAAGAGAATAATTAATGTTAATAAGGATAATTTAAATAACAAACCGGTAACGACCCTTACTCGTGCCTCTTTGGAGGCGGCGCCAATTGTTGTTTGCGCTCCTTCCTCTTCGGAGGCTGCGCCAGTGATTTCTGGTGCTCTTGCCTCTCCAGAGGCTGCCTCCTTGGAGGCCGTGCCAGTGATTTCTGGTACTCCTGCCTATTTGGAGGTGGTGCCAGTTGATTCTGGCACTCCCGCCTCTTTGGAGGCAGTGCCAGTGGCTTCTGGCACCATTGCTTCTATGGAAGCAGAACCAGTGATTTCTGGTACACCTTCCTCTGTGGAGGCTGTGTCGGGTATACCTGGCACTCCCACCTTTCTGGAGGCTGTAAATGCTTTGGAGGATGCACCAATGTCGAATCCTCACACCCCTCCTCAGGCGACAACAGCTATGTCTGCTGTTCTTGAGACTGATAACCCTCTAAAAAGGAAGGCAGCCCTAAACAATCGGTCTCCTTCTGGAAAAAAAGAGCAAGGCTGTAAGCTGAAAGCTCTTAAAAGAGGCTCTAATGTAACGGCCTCTAAAGGAAAGTAAAATTTTCTCCAGTGGAACTGTCAGGGATTAAGAGCTAAATGGGAAGAATTAAGGCTGCTCATATCAGAAGTGTCTCCTGTTTGTATAGCTCTGCAGGAGACCATGATTGGTAATAATATATGCCCCAGCCCACGAGAGTATACATCCTATCACTCGACCTATAATTTAAATATTGGAAGCCATGGTGGTGGTGTTTTGTATGTTCAAAATGACACCCCACAAAATCCTATCAGTATCCAATCAGCATTGCAAGTGATAGGTGTGCAGATCCATTTGCAAAGAAAATATACAATATGCTCACTTTATCTACCACCTAATGAAGCTTTCCCCATCAATGAATTTAAATCTCTTATTCAACAGTTACCACGCCCTTTTGTTATTTTGGGAGATATGAATAGCAGAGGTCTCTTTGGGGTGACATCACCACCAATTAAAGAGGAAGGTGCTTAGGTTCCATCATAGAAGATGAAAATGTGGGGATCAACTCTGGGGAGTCTACGCATTTTCATGTTCAAACAGGCACGTTATCAGCAATTGATTTATCTATATGTAGTGAAGACTGTCTTATTGACTTTACTTGGAAAGCTATAAATGATAGATTTACCAGTGACCATTTTCCAATAGTGGTGAGTGTATTACCAAGTCCTCCATCTGCAAGGCTACCCAAATGGAACATTGGTAAAGCTAATTGGTCAACATTCCAGGAGCACAGCTCAATAGATGACTCTGCTGATGACTTTCCCTGTGTAGATGACACTCTTGACTTTTTGAATACAATAATGTTCTCACCAGTTCCCTGGTGGACTCGTAAATGCCAGGAAACTCATAGAACTATGAGGTCTGCCTTCACCAGATACCGCAGACGAAAATGTGAGTATTATCATGTAGAATTTCGAAAAGCGAGAGCTCATTGTCGCATGGAAATAAAAAAAGCACGAAAAGAATCTTTGACAATATTCATATCTTCACTAAATTCAAAAACTCCTCTGACCCTAGTTTGGAAGAGAGTTAGAAAAATAGCAGGCAAGTTCACTCCTTGTCAACCTCCAGTTATCAAGGTTAATGGTTGCGAGGTAGCAGACCCCCAGTTAGTGGCAAATGAGTTTGCTAATCATTTTGCTAATGTTGCGAAGAAAAATGATGATAGACCCTATTCAGCTCAAAGACGAATAATGGAACAGGTCGAAATTGATTTTAATACCTCAAGACATGAGCAATACAATGCTCCTTTTACTATTAGAGAATTTGAATCAGTCTTGAATAAATGTAATGAATCAGCTTCAGGACTGGATGATATAACATATTCAATGATTAAGCATACTCCTGAAAATACCAGACTTTTCATATTAAGCCTAATTAACGGAATTTGCCGAGAACATATCTTCCCCAAGCTTGGGAGAAGTTAAAATTACTGCCATTTGTGAAACCTGGAAAAGATCCGTTCAAGATAGAAAATTATCGTCCTATTGCATTGACATCTTGTGTGTGTAAGATCATAGAAAAAATGGTGAACACACGATTGATGTGGTACTTGGGAAAAGGTAAATACCTTTCACCTGCTCAGTGTGGTTTTCAGAGTATGCACTCTACAACTGATGTATTTGTACAAATGGAATCTTCAATATGTGAAGCTTTTGCCAACAAACAGCATCACATCACCGTTTTCTTTGATCTAGAGAAGGCTTATGATACAACATGGAGATATGGCATTTTGAGGGTCCTTTATGAATATAACCTGAGAGGCAATGTGCCCCTCTTTATTAAGGCTTTTTCAAAAAATAGGATATTTCCGGTTCAGGTTGGAGCAACAATGTCAGATATGTTCAATCAAGAAGAAGGAGTACCACAAGGAAGTGTTTTAAGTGTAACCTTGTTCGCCTTGGTAATCAATGGGGTTTCTAAAATAATTCCCCCAGATATAACCTATACCCTATTTGTTGATGACCTGTCAATTTCCTTTGCAGCACCCCCTAGATGCTGACCCCTTGGCGTGGGTAGGGGGCTTAGGGACCAGCAGCTGTGCCGTGATGCCTGGTGGGTTCCTTTTTCACTGGTCCTTGGGGCTCAGCTGCTGATCCAACTAAATTAGTCAGAACTTTTCATTCTTACTACATCCTTCTCCTTCATATAATTTTTTTTTTTTTTTTTTTTCCCTTTTGGATTAATTGTGGAAATTTCCACCTTTGATAAAATTTACTGGATCTGGTAAACAGAAAAGATATCATAGCTGGGACTGGGTTTTATATCTGAAGCTAAATAGTGGGAACTGTGGCAGGACCATCAACTGCCCGATAATGTTCGGACCTGAGTGATATCAGGCGGAACTATTTTGCAGGGCTGGACCACGGATTCCAGGGGGGTCTAGTTTTGCGGATAGGACTCTTGGCATTCTGTCCGGTTTGCCCATAATGTGATTAGGGTGGGGATGATTGTATCTGGTAATACTCTCAGTCCTATCAAGCGGGTTTGGCTTACACTTGGGCCACTCTAGTCATGTTGTGCCATCCCCTGTGGGTAGGGTAGGGACGCGGACATTTGGGAGTCGGTTCTCACTTGTGCCATTAGTGGAAGAATAAACTTCATGAAAGGCTGATGATGTCTTTTTAAGGTTTTCAGGTTTATTTATAGTTTTTTTTTTTTTCTTTTTTTACCAATACTTTTATCTTTATGAATAATACAAATAAGATCAAGTACCCCTGGACCCTTTGATGGTAATGAATCGGCACAGTTGATGACTGCAGGAACCTCCACTGGCAACCTTCCTCTGGAAAACTCAAAAAAACCTTCCAGTGTAATCACACTGAAACCCTATGCTCAGTACGGAGTAAGGGGAAAGGAAATTTAGTAAAAAATATAGTTACAGAAATAGGACCCGGAATGTTTGAAAACTCTTATGATAAATATTTGACTTTTAATTTGGAGGACTCTGATTGTGACATTTTTAATGTATATAAAGATATTGTCAGGTGCTGTGGCCGAGAGCCTAAGATTTCTTCTGAGGGGCGAGGAAAGCTGACAGTGGAATCTGCCTCAGCAAAGGAAAGTGAACAGTTAAAACATTATCTCACCTTGGAGGAGTTAAAGTAGAGTGTGCAGTACATTCTTTTTGGAATTATTCCAAGGGCATGATATATGCACCCCAGCTTGTGACTTACTCTGAGGAAAGGCTCGTAGAGGAATTAAGGGATCAAGGGGGGGGGGTAATAAGAATTGAAAGAATGAAGAAGAAGATAAATGGAGTCCTAGTCCCACTTCCCAATTTAATTGTTACTTTCAATTCCACCCGATTGCCTAGTATAGGTGAAAGCAGCCTGGTTACGTTTTTAAGGTTAAACAGTATATCCCAAGACCGAGGAGATGTTTTTATTGTCAAGAATTTGGACACATGTTGTGGTCATGCAGACAGAAATTACAAGGCAAGCCTGCTACTTGTGTTAAATGCAGTGAGCCAGAGCATGGCATATGTAATAAGGAGGCCAGATGTGTGCATTGTGGAGAAAATCATCCATCATCTTCTCTTAATTGCGATGTATACATCATGGAAAAAGAAATTCAGACATTAAGGGTGACTGAACGTATCACATTTGGAGAGGCAAAAGAGAGAGCGTTGAGTCAGTACATTAGACCAGGAATATCTTTTTCCAGTGTTGCTGCCAACCGAAGAAGAAATATCAATGTCACCAAAACTAATGTTAATAAAACACCAGTTACGACCTGTACTCGTGCCTCTTTGGAGGCAGTGCCAGTGATTGCTGGCGCTCATGCCTCTTCGGAGGCTGCGCCAGTGACTCCTGGCGCTCCTGCCTCTTTGGAGGCCGTGCCAGTAATTCCTGGTGCCCCGCCTCTTCTGAGGCAGTGCCAGTAATTCCCTGGCGCCCCTGCCTCTTCGGAGTCAGTGCCAGTTGATTTTGGCATTCCCGCCTCTTTGGAGGTAGTGCCAGTGGTTTCTGGCATTTCTGCTTCTATGGAAGCAGAACCAATGATTTCTGGGACTCCTGCCTCTCTGGAGGCTGTGCCAGGTGTACCTGGCACTTCCACCTCACTGGAGGCTGTACCAGCTGCAAATGGTGCTTCTGATCCTTTGGAGAATGCACCAATGTCCAACCTTCACACCCCTCCTCAGGCAGCATCAGCTTTGTCTGGTGTTCCTGAGACCGATAACCCTCTGAAAAGGAAGGCAGCCATAAATAATCGGTCTCCTTCCAGAAATAAGGAGCAATTCAGTAAGCTGAAAGCTCTTAAAAGAGGCTCTAATTTAACAGCCTCTAAAGGGAAGTAAATTCATTCATTTTCTACAGTGGAACTGTCAGGGATTAAGAGCTAAATGGGAAGAATTAAGGCTGCTCATATCAGAAGTGTCTCCTGTTTGTATAGCTCTGCAGGAGACAATGATTGGTAATAATATGTGCCCCAGCCCACGAGAGTATACATCCTATCACTCACCTATAATTTGAATATTGGAAGCCATGGTGGTGTCGCTTTGTATGTTCGAAATGACACCCCACAAAATTCTATCAGTATCCAATCAGCATTGCAAGTGATAAGTGTGCAGATCCATTTGCAAAGAAAATATACAATATGCTCTCTTTATCTACCACCTAATGAAGCCTTCCCCATCAATGAATTTAAATCTCTCATTCAACAGTTACCACGCCCTTTTGTTATTTTGGGAGATATGAATAGCAGAAATCCTCTTTGGGGTGACATCATCATCAATCAAAGAGGAAGGTGTTTAGGTTCCATCATAGAAGATGAAAATGTTGGGATCCTCAACTCTGGGGAGTCTACGCATTTTCATGTTCAAACAGGCACGTTATCTATATGTAGTGATGACTGTATTATTGACTTTAATTGGGGAACTATAAATGATAGATTTACCAGTGACCATTTTCCGATAGTGGTGAGTGTAGCATCAAGTCCTCCATCTTCAAGGCTACCCAAATGGAACATTGGTAAAGCTGATTGGTCAACATTCCAGGAGCACAGCTGAATAGATGACTCTGCTGATGACTTTCCCTGTGTAGATGACGCTCTTGACTTTTAGAATACAATGATGTTCTCAGCTGGTCTTCAATCTATACCTAGGACTTCGGGCAAATTTGTCCGCCGACCAGTTCCCTGGTGGACACGTAAATGCCAGGAAACTCATAGAAATATGAGATCTGCCTTCACCAGATACCGCAGATGAAAATGTGAGTATTATCGTGTAGAATTTCGAAAAGCGAGAGCTCATTTTCGCATGGAAATCAAAAAAGCACGAAAAGAATCTTGGACGATATTCATATCTTCACTAAATTCGAAAACTCCCCTGACTCTAGTTTGGAAGAGAGTTAGAAAAATAGCAGGCAAGTTTACTCCTTGTCACCAACCTCCCGTTATCAAGGTGAATGGTTGTGAGGTAGCATAACCCCCAGTTTAGTGGCAAATGAGGTTTGCTAATCATTTTGCCTAATGTTGCGAAGAAAAATGATGATAGACCCTATTCAGCTCAAAGACGGATAATAGAACAGGTCGAAATTGATTTTAATACCTTAAGACATGAGCAATACAATGCTCCTTTTACTATTAGAGAATTTGAATCAGCCTTGAATATGAATCAGCCTTGATAAATGTAATGAATCAGCTCCTGGACTGGACGATATAACATATTCAATGATTAAGCATACCCCTGAAAATACCAGACTTTTCATATTAAGCCTAATTAACAGAATTTACAGAGAACATATCTTCCCCAAGCTTTGGGAGAAGTTGAAATTACTGCCATTTGTGAAACCTGGAAAAGATCCATTCAAGACAGAAAATTATCGTCCTATCGCATTAACTTCTTGTTTGTGTAAGATCATGGAAAAATGGTGAACACCACGATTGATGTGGTACTTGGAAAGAGGTAAATATCTGTCGCCTGCTCAGTGTGGTTTTCGGAGTATGCACTCCACAACTGATGTATTGGTACGAATGGAATCTTCAATATGTGAAGCTTTTGCCAACAAGCAACATCACATCACTGTTTTCTTTGACCTAGAGAAGGCTTATGATACAACATGGAGATATGGCATTTTGAGGGTCCTTTATGAATGTAACCTGAGAGGCAATTTGCCCCTGTTTATTAAGGCTTTTTAAAAAATAGGATATTTCAGGTTCAGGTTGGAGCAATAATGTCAGATGTATTCAATCAGGAAGAAGGAGTACCACAAGGAAGTGTTTTAAGTGTAACCTTGTTTGCCTTGGTAATCAATGGGGTTTCTAAAATAATTCCCCCAGATATAACATATACCCTTTTTGTTGATGACCTATCGATTTCCTTTGCAGCATCAAGGATGGCAGTGGCTGAACGCCGCCTTCAGCTCTGCATTGATAATATAATAAGTGGGCTGAGGTTAATGGTTTAGATTTTCCGCCAGTAAAACTGTAACTATGCACTTTTGTCGTATAAGGGGAATCCACCCTGATCCTGATCTATTCATTCATAGGCAGAGAATTCCATGTGTTGGTGAAACAAGGTTTCTTGGCTTAATTTTTGATAGCAAACTGACCTGGATTCCACATCTGAAATATATTAAGGCAAAATGCTTAAAAGCAATGAATTTGCTGAAAGTCGTGTCTCACACTTCGTGGGGTGCAGACCGAACTCAGATGTTGAGATTATATAAAGCCTTGGTCTTTTCAAAATTAAGTTATGGGTGTGAGGTGTACACTTCTGCAAAACCAAATAGTCTTAAAATGCTCAACTCAATTCATCATGGAGGAATACGGTTGTGTACTGGAGCATTTAAATCATCTCCCACCGAGAGCATGCTTGTAGATGCTGATGAGTGCCCACTGGATCTTCATTACAAGCGTCTGCTGGTTCGGAGCTGGTATAGATTCCAGAGGCTACCTAAGTCTTTAACCAGCATTTGTATGAGAAATGAAAGGCATTGGCAGTTTTATGAAAATCACCCCAAGCAACCTCATCCATTCGCTTTTAGAGTCAATACCATTGTTCGTGAATTAAACATGCCAAGGGTCGAGATTTTACCAGCAAAATATTCAGTTAGTCCCCCCTGGAACTTCCAGAGGTAAAATTCTGCAGATATTTCAATTTTACCAAAACAGAATTGTCCAGTGAGGCCATGCGGTCAATATTTTAGAACATTCCTTGCAACATGACGACTCCACTGCAGTTTTCACGGACGGCTCAAAGTCAGATGCTGGCGTCGGCTTTGGTGTAGTCTTCCCTGATGTAGAGAGGAGTGGAGGTTATCATCTGTTGCATCAATTTTTACAGCAGAGTTATATGGAATTTTAAAGGCTTTAAAGGAAGTTTTAATTCGAAATGAAAGTAATTTTATTATATATTGTGACTCAAGAAGTGTTTCTTCAGTCACTGGAATCTTTTAACCCTTTAAACCCTCTGATTTTAGATATATTGGAATGGCTGCTTTTACTAAAAAGAAGAGGAAAAGAAATAAAGTTCTGTTGGGTGCCTTCTCATGTTGGGGTGGCTGGGAATGAGAAAGCTGACCAACTTGCAAAGTCTGCGGTCAGCTCCCCAGAACCCACAAGATGCTTACTACCATATCGGGATTTGTATCCTCTAGTAGGTCAGAGAATTAAAAAATGTGGCAGTCCCAGTGTGGAGATACTTTAAACAAATCAAAAAAAATGCGTAGTATCACGTCTTCATGGTCTCCTGGTCAGGGAGGATACTTTAAACAATCAAAAAATGCGTAGTATCACGTCTTCAGTGTCTCCTTGGTCATATCCATATATGCCAAGGAGACAAGAAACGATGTTGTGCAGATTGAGGATTGGACATACAAGACTCACCCATGGGTTCTTGATGTCTCGTGAAAAATCCTCCGTTTTGCGAGAACGTACTGTGCCCTTGACTCTGAGACATTTGCTGGTTGAATGTCCCAGACTTGGGAATTGAGAGCATAGGCTCATGTCTTGGGTCGTGACAGAGTAGGCAATTTTATCCTAGCTACAATTCTTGGAAAGGATTGTAATATAGAGCAGTTATATATTTTTATGAGGGAGGCTGGCCTCCTTAACCAAATTTCCGAGGATGGGGGGCTTAGGGTTCAGCAGCTGGGCCCTGATGCCTGGTGGGAACTACTTTCTCGCTGGGCCTTGGTGCCCAGCTGTTGATCCAACTAAATAAGTCAGCTCTTTTTCTTTTACTAAAACTTTTCATCCTTCTGCTTCCTCCCCCTATAAGATACAGATTTTATGTTGATGACTTTTTGATTGGTTTTGGACATGATTTGGACTTACTCATTGGATTTGGTGGAGGGTGAGGATGTTGGCATGCCACCTCACCCGTAGAACTCGAGTACCTAACGTGGTCGAGCGAGGGGAAAGTTTATATGTCAAACCCTGCTCTTAGTGCTGGGTCTGATCTCGACGGACATCATGACGCCTTAAGCACTGAGGTGGGGTGGGGTATTTAATCTGGGTGGTACGCGCCCCTATGGGCAGGCCCTGTATGGGATAACACTGTCCTCTAAATGTGGCTCCATGGTGGGTGGGGGGGGGCTAACCTGGACGAATCATAAATCCTTCGTCTTATGGCGACATTACTTAGATACTTTGGTTGGTGACT
This sequence comes from Macrobrachium nipponense, assembly GCF_015104395.2. Classification (NCBI taxonomy): domain Eukaryota; kingdom Metazoa; phylum Arthropoda; class Malacostraca; order Decapoda; family Palaemonidae; genus Macrobrachium; species Macrobrachium nipponense. The sequence continues at coordinate 57,346,242 of NC_061102.1, read as the reverse complement.
TAGGCAAGAATAAGGACAAGGAAAAACCTGGTAATTCCTCCATTGTAGCTTTGGAGCCTTTTTCAAATGAGCTCCTTGTTACAAACATTCTGCATGTGAAACCAGTCCCTTTAGACTGGAATTATGACACGATATATAATGAATTTGTAAATTTGGGAACATCAAAGAATTAAGAAATAAACTTGGCAATAATTATGGTTTTTTTGAATTCTGGATAGTTTTCAACTCTGAATCGGAAGCTCACAGAGCCTTTAGAGAATAAAATTAGGTCGGATTCTATGAGTGTTGGACTTGTAGAGGCAGAAGAGGTCCCTAGAAAATCTTGACATTTATAAACACCAAATGAAATAAAAGATCCTAATAGAATAAGTAAAATCTCCAGATCTCCAGACCCAGCTAAGTGGTTAATTATCTCAACGCATGGTGAGAGAGGGAACCTCTTCAAAGTGAAAAGGTTGGTAAGCCAGAAGATCGGCAATGTTGGGAGCCCAGAAGTATCTCGCTTTGGGCGTCAATAGTTTTTTAGTTCATACCAAGACAATGTTTCAGTCGTTAATGCTACTAAATTTGAAGCTTGATCCTGAGGGTATGGTAAAAGAGGTAAAACCTCACTATAATTTTAGTTACGCGAAGGGTGTTATCTTTAATGAAAGATTTACATGAAATGGATGAGGAGGAAATTTTGGATATGTGTCCAGACGTGGTTTGGAAGGTTTTTAAAGTGCCCCGCTCATCGATGCTGTATTTTAACATTTATAAATTCTTTCCTGCCATCTGAAATTATTCTTGACAGTGAAATCTTGAAAGTTCGTCCTTATAGACCGAGAGTGCTCCAGTGCTTTAAATGTTTTGGTTTTGGACACTCCTCTAATGTTTGTACCAGAAATAAACTCTGTGAATCGTGTGGCCAGCCTGAGCACGAGGAATGTTCTGGACCGGTAATGTGCATAAACTGTAAGGGTGAACATCGAGCCGATAAGAAATGTAGTGAATTCAAAAAGAACAAGAGGCATACTAAAATCTATTGCTGAACATATCAGTGTGGACAGGCCAAAAAGCTGTTGGGCAGGAAATCCTATTCGGATGCCTTGAAGGCACAACAATGAGTACTGCTTCTTCTAGTGCCCCTCCTGGTGGGGCTCCCCGGTGCCCCGCTGGTGGGGTTTTCCACACCCCCTCTAGTGGGACACCCCGTGCCCCCTCTGTTGGGGCTTCCCGTGCCCCACCTGGTGGGACCTCCCATGCCCCCCCTGGTGGGGCCTCGCGTGGCCCCCCAGGTGGGGCTTCCCGTGCCCCTCCGGTGGTGGGGTTTTCCCATGTTGCAGAGACTCTGGTTAAGCCAGGGGACCCTGTTGATTCTAGGGTTCAAAACCAGATCTCAGATGATGACGACTTCTCTGTGTCAGGGACATTGCCTGATATTGAGCCCTTACCTGATCCTGACGTTACAGTGCACCGTGGAGATGGCTGTGAGGAGATTGAGGCCCTCCTTATTCGTCAGAAAGAGGTCCCTTTCTCCCTCTTCGCCTCATTCACGGTCATTCAGATATCAAAGGAAAAACAAAAGCAAAACTGAAAGGGCAAGTGAAGGCCCTTCATCAAAAAGATCTGTAACACCTAGATCTAGATCTAGTAGTACTGGTAAAGCTGATAAGATATCTCTCACCAGGACACAGATTCCTAAATTAGTAGAGAATTTAAGATCCCTTCCTCTAAATAATGGCTCTCATGCAGTGGAACATCCGTGGCTTTATATCAAATAGAGAGCAAGTTCGGGTTCTGTTTAAGGAACATGATTTTATCTGCGATGTGTCTACAAGAGACAAAGTTGGGAGAGCACACACCCAATGTGGGTTTTAATTATTCCTTTCACAGGTCTTCACCCCTGATAGGCGTACGTGCTCAGGGAGGCACAGGCATCATAGTCCGCAAGTCTGTTAATCACAGGGTTGTTCAATTGAACACTGTGTTGCAGGCTTGTGCAGTTCCAAATTTTTAATTATAAATGGATCACAATTTGCTCTCTACCTTGATCCATCATTAGAAAATAGATTACAGGATGCTCAGGGTAATCTCCGCCAGCTAGAATTAACGACCTACAGACACTGATAGACCAGCTTCCTAAACTTCATTCTGATGGGGATTTTAATGCCAAGCACACCCTCTGGGGAGAGCCATACTGCGACCTCTGGGGTTTAATAATAGAACAGCTGCTTGACTTGAATGACATCACTTAAATGAATGATGGTTCCCCTACAAGACATCATGTTTTTCATAATACTGATTCAGCCATTGACCTCACTATCTGCTCTTCGTCTTTGAGGTTAGATACCAGGGTAGTAGACCAGAATGATCATGGCAGTGATCATTGGCCCATTCACTTAAAGTATATGAAAAATATTCCATCTCCATGTTTACCAAAAATGGAAGGTAGGGGAGGCTGACTGGGGATTATTAAAAAAATCTACTGAAATTGATCAAGAGATAAATGATTTTCAGAGCCCAACATCTGCTTATGAGTATTTAATCAGTATATTGTTGTGTGGTACCATGCTGTCTATTCCTCGAACTTCTGGTAAAACCTCGGCGTCCTTTAGTACCTTGGTGGAGTGATGCATGCGCATTGAGCCGAAAGATAACTAGAACTTGCTACAAGAGATATCGTAGATACCCTTGCTTGGTAAATAAAATTATCTATAAAAGAGCTCTTGCTAAGCAAAAGAAAACATTTAAGCAAGCAAAGAGGGAATCGTTTATTCAGATATATAAGTGAATTAAAATATGATCGCCGATGTCAATAGTCTGGAACAGAATCCGAAAGCTGCAAGGGAAATTTTCTCACCTCCCTTGCCTATATTGAAAATTGATGGCTTCCTCATATCTGATTATGGCAGGAAGTTGCAGAACCTTTGGTAGGCATTTCTCCAGTATATCTAGTGCCCTACCATTACTCCTCCATGCATTCAGGAATATTAGGGACGGTACCACGGTTGTTCCTGCTGTTAGTTTAAATTCAGAGTCGTATAATCTTCCTTTCACCATGAAAGAGTTAGATCATGCAATCTCGTTATCTTCCCCAACATCTCCTGGTGAAGATGATATACTCTACTCAATGATTTTTAATTTGCCTAGAAGTACAAAAACAATTTCTTTTAGACATTTTAAACAGTTTTGGCTTTCAGGAACTTCACCAGAGTCATGGAAGATATCGATTATTGTACCGGTTTTAAAACCTTTTAAAGATTCCTTCCTTCCTAAGAACTATAGGCCAATTGCTCTAACCAGTTGTGTTAGCAAGATTTATGAGAGGATGGTCAATGCTCGACTTGTGTGGTATTGGATTCAAAGAATCTTTTATCTAATCGGCAGTTTGGGTTTAGGAAAAATAGAAGTACTTCTGACCCTTTGATGTTCCTTACTCGGGAGATACAGAATGCTTTTGCTGTGCAAACCAGACTGTTGCAGTGTTCTTTGACCTAGAAAAAGCCTACGACACTACCTGGCGAGGGGGTATCCTTATGCAACTTGTTGAGTGTGGGGTGTTGTGGGTAATTTGTTCTATTGTCTTAAAGATTTTTTGACAGAACGTTACCTGAAAGTAAGAGTGGGGCTCTTACATTTCTTCTGCCTACCCTCAAGAAGAAGGGTTACCTCAGGGAAGCGTCCTTAGTCCAACACACTTTATTGTAGCTGTCAACGGCCTACCAGAACAAGTTCCTGTTGGGGTGCATGGTCTGGCCTTTGCTGATGATTATGCAATAATCTGTAGTAAGTCTACAGCTGTCGAAGCTTGTCAAATGATTCAGACTGCTATTAATGCTTCAACATCATGAGCCAGTACTAAAGGGTTCAAATTTTCAGCAGAAAAATAAAAAACCAAAGCTATAAGATTTTGTCGATTAAGAAGAATGGAAGAGATCCCTACGCTGTTTTTAAATGATTCGATTTTACCTTATGAAGATAGCATTAAGTATCTAGGTGTTACATTTGATAAAAAATAACTTTTACTTAACATGTTAATGGAAGTTGTATGTAACGTGAAGCTTCGTCTTAATATTCTTAAAGTCGTGTCTAATTTTAATTGGGGGCAGATCGAATCACCCTCTTGAGGAGTTATCAGGTTTTATGCCTAAGCAAAATTGATTATGGTTGCCAAGTTTATGGTTGTGCGTGCAAGACAACACTGCAGAAAATTAGATGTTGTCCATAATATGGCTTTACTTATTTGTACGGGAGCCTATAGAACTTCACCAGTAGAAAGCCTATATGTTGAGTCAGGTTTTCCCCCATTATGTATCCGTAGGGAGGAATTGGGCTTGAGAGTCATATCAAGAGTACTTACGTCAAAGCTGAACCCCAACTATAAGTACGTTAGAGAACCATCTGATAGAGCCCCAAATAGACCTAGACTGCCAAAGCCGCTTGAAGTTCGACTAGCCAGCTCTGCCAGGGAGGTGGGATTACTACCCCCTGCAGTAGCTGAAATTTCTCCCCTCAAAGTTTCCTCTGTGGAATAGGCCACTCATAGAAATCTGCCCAATTAGGGAAAGCAGGAGCAACAGTTCTGGTGATCAGTTGAGGGCAAGTTTCTTGGATCATGCTTCTGAACATGGTGATTCTCATCATATATATACTGATGGCTCGAAGGGTTCTGATGGGGTGTTGGTTGCTCTGTAGTGACTAGTGATAATATAATTAAAAAGAAACTTCCATCTAATTCCTCGGTTTTTACAGCTGAACTACTGGCAGTTTTGACTGCTCTTAAATATGTTTTTTATAGTTCTTGTACTAACAAGGTTTTTACCATTTTTACTGACTGAGTGTTTTATCTTCTCTCAAAAGCCTAGTCTCTTGCCACCCTTAGTGCAAGAAGTACAAGAGATTGGTTTTATCTTTTAATTAATAGAAGAGGATTTTCTGTTAGGTTTTGTTGTTGGGGCTCCGTCCCATGTTGGAATTGTTGGGAATGAGCGAGCCGACGCTGCTGCTAAGGCTGCAACTAGGCTTAGGCAGGACAAATTCCAACATGGGCGTCCCTGTTTTCAGATTTTAAAAGAAGCCACCATTCGATTTTTAATTTGTAGAACCAGTGGCAGGCCCACTGGTTCTACTTTAGATAATAATCTTTAAATTTAAAGTCGATTAGGCCTTTCGGTCATCCTTGCCTCTAGCCGGATGGATAGAAGGTCTGAGATAGTTTTTAACTAGATTACGTATTGGCCACACTAAATATACTCACGGGTATCTAATGATGAGTGGAGCGGATAGGCAGGTTCCTCGCTGTTCCACCTGTCATGTGGATTTGACTGTGGTGCATATTTTGGTGGAGTGCCCTCATTTTGAAACCAAACGTAGAGCTTGTTTGCTGGCAAAATAAGTCTCTTGGCGATATTTTAGGTGAAGGTGCTCAGGCAGAGCAAAATTATGACATTTTTAAAAAAATATTTTGGTCTTTTTTATGAATTTTAATTTTTCTCTTAATTGTTTTAGGCTTCTTGTTTGGTTTTTATGAATGAATGATTTGTATGTTAATCGGTTGTGTGTATGTTTGTTTGTACGACGGTGACTTTTATTCTTAAAGATATATATGCGCTGAATGGCCCCTCGGCTCCGGCGCTTGGCTATGTGAACCAAAAATTTTATAATCTAATCTAATCTTAACCAAATTTAAATTTATACATAGATTGTCTATGTAAGAAGCTTTTATATGTGAAAAAAATTTTTTATATAATATATTTTTATGATATGAAAAAAATTTTTTATATATATTTATAGATTTTTATATGAAATTTATCAAAAATTTAATTTTTTTTTATATTTAATTTATTTCGGTGTCAATTACCCAGATGTTGTGACGCCAGATATAATACACAATCAATCATTCAATCAATCCTTTGCAGCATCAAGGATGGCAGTGCAGCTCTGCATTGATAATATAGTAAAATGGGCTGAGGTTAATGGTTTTAGATTTTCTGCCAGTAAAACAATAGCTATGCACTTTTGTCGTATAAGGGGAATCCACCAATGATCCAGATCTATTCATTCATAGGCAGAGAATTCCATGTGTTGGTGAAACAAGGTTTCTTGGCTTGATTTTTGATAGCAAGCTGACTTGGATTCCACATCTGAAATATATTAAGGCAAAATGCTTGAAAGCAATGAATTTGCTGAAAGTCCTGTCTCACACCTCGTGGGGTGCAGACGAAACTCAGATGTTGAGATTATATAAAGCCTTGGTCTTTTCAAAATTAAGTTATGGGTGTGAGGTGTACACTTCTGTGAAGCCAAACAGCCTTAAAATGCTCAACTCAATTCATCATGGAGGAATACGATTATGTACAGGAGCATTTAAATCATCTTCCACCGAGAGCATGCTTGTAGATGCTGATAAGGTGCCACTGGATCTTCATTACAAGCGTCTGCTGGTTCGGAGCTGGTATAGATTCCAGAGGCTACCTAAGTCTTTAACCAGCATTTGTATGAGAAATGAAAGGCATTGGCAGTTATGAAAATCACTCCAAGCAACCTCATCCATTTGCTTTTAGAGTAAACTTTTATTGTTATTGAATTAAATATGCCAAGAATCGAGATTTTACCAGCAAAATATTCAGTTAGTCCCCCCTGGAACTTTCCAGAGGTAAAATTTTGTAGATATTTTAATTTTACCAAGACGGAATTGTCCAGTGAGGCCATGCGGTCAATATTTTTAAAACATTATGTGCAACATGATGACTCCACTGCAGTTTTTACGGATGGCTCAAAGTCAGATGCTGGCATCGGCTTTGGTGTAGCCTTCCCTGATGTAGAGAGAAGCGCCAGGTTATCATCTGTTGCATCGATTTTTACAGCAGAATTATATGGAATTTAAAGGCTTTAAAGGAAGTTTTAATTTGGAATGAAAATAATTTTATTATATATTGTGACTCAAAAAGTGTTGTTCAGTCACTGGAATCTTTAACCTTTTAAACCCTCTAATTTTAGATATATTGGAATGGCTGCTTTTACTAAAAAGAAGAGGTAAATAAATAAAGTTCTGTTGGGTGCCTTCCCATGTTGGGGTGGCTGGGAATGAGAAAGCTGACCATTTTTCAAAGTCTGCAGTCAGCTCCCCAGAACCCACAAGATGCCTACTACCATATCGGGATTTGTATCCTCTAGTAGGTCAGTGAGTTATAAAATGTTGGCAGTCCCAGTGGGAGGATATTTTAACTAATCAAAAAATGCGTAGTATCACGTCATCAGTCTCTCCTTGTTCGTATCCGAATATGCCAAGGAGACAAGAAACAATGTTGTGCAGATTGAGGATTGGACATACAAGACTCACCCCGAGGTTCTTGATGTCTTTTGAAAATCCTCTGTTTTGCGAGAACTGCACTCTGCCCTTGACTGTGAAACATTTGTTGATTGAATGTCCCAGATTCTTGAATTTGAGACATAGGTTCCTGTCTTGGGGTCGTGACAGAGTAGGTAATTTTATCCTAGCTACAATTCTTGGAAAGGATTGTAATATAGAACAGTTATATATCTATATGAGGGAGGCGGGCCTCCTCAACCAAATTTGTATTATACATAGATTGTCTAAGAACTTATATATATGAAGAAAATTTTTATAATATATTTTTCGATATTTTTATTTGAAATTTATTAAAAATTTAATATTTTCTATTTAATTTATTTCGGTGTCAATTACCGAGATGTTGTGACGCCAGATATAATACACAATCAATCAATCAATCAATCTGCTGCTTGTAGTACTGGTACAGCATAACAATAGACTTGCTACGCTCATGAGCCATTAAGTACTGGCAGCCCTTGATAGCCCAGAATGCATAACAGTATAAAAAGTTTCAAGTTCACGCTGGCTTTTTTCATTCTTAGTATACTTTCTCTTAAAGTAGTTTCACTAATACAGCCACTGATATAAGCATTTTGCTAGTTATAATCCCCAATGGCCCAAAATTCATCAAGAATAACTTCTACTTTTTCCATACTGGCTTTTTCAAATCATCCATCTTTACAATATCTTCCCCCTTATTTCTTTTAGCCTTTGCTACATTTTTCTCCCAACCTTCAAATTTTTGCACCAAAGACCTACCCTTCTTTACCACTACTTTTTTGGACCTCTTTGGTGTGGCCTCACTGTCACTAACATTAGTACTCTCAGGTGGTAACGAGTAATCAGAATCGAGATCACTATCATCTGATTATGCATTATCGGATTCGTAACCTGAAAACTTTATTTTCTTACTTGGACTAACATACGCTTCAGCGTGTTACCGTAGAAAAAGCTGTTACCATGGCTATTACCACTCGATGTTGTAGGCTGAAGGCTATCTATCTGATCACGACCGTGAGTAGATATTGCTGATAGCAAAAAAAAAAAAAAACACACTGGGCACTGATAATCACTTCAAAATAGTGAAAAATGGTACAAGTAATTGCAAGCACTCCCCCCCACACTCGAATGTGTCAAACAGAAAAAGGAGCAATGGTTATCACTTGCTCCATGTTAGAGTGAAAAAGTTCTCGATTTTGGGTTTTCAAAAGGCGTATTAGGTGGGTTTTCTTTATTTTGTGTATAAGATAAGTAATATTATCAACTTTTAAACAATTCAATTGTAATAATGAAGTAAATACAATAAATACGACAAAACCTTTTTGTTAAAAATTACGTATTTATGTTGTGAAAGAATGCGCTTGGCAGCCCTGCTAGACCAGTCAGCAGATGTGTGAGTGAGTGGTGAGTGCAGGGTTTAGTTCCAAAATTGAAGGCAAGTTGCATGGCTTGTTACATAAGGGTGAATACCCATGGTCATATAATACACAATTGAACCATATTATCATCATCAAAATATACACTTACACCATTCGAAAGAGGAAACGAAGGGGATTCCAGATGTACGATAAAATCCATTTCTCAGATTTGTGGCGAGTGCGGGTTTTAGCACTGGACTCCTCATCTCATATCATGTATTGGCAGCTTATAAAATAATACCGACTGACTAAACATACAAAAGTCGACATCATGCACGTACCAACGTTTCCCATATATTTGTTCGAACATGTTTTTCGGCATTGCCTGCAACCTCACCAAAACAAAACAAGATAAAACCCTACTTACCTAGTATATCTTGTCCTGACCTACTATGGGTTTTACAGACAGTGCAAGCACGTTTTTGGGCAATAACTCTGTAATGAACACTTGTATCAGTACGAGAATTTGCTATAGTGTATTATAACACCCAGTGCCATAATTTATAAGAGTATCATGAATCATTAATTGTAGAGAATAAAGACACCTGTCCCTATACCAAGGGGCAAAAACTCTTATTAGCCAAAATGGATAAGAACACAACAGTTTAAAAAAACTCTGCCTAGCATCTCCCTCTACCCCCCCAGCTCTCCCCCCCCCCCCCCCTCTTCCTTCCCGCTCCTCTCTTCCCTCACCTGCCCTCTCCTCCAGGGAGTTTCTCTCACAGTTGCTTCAGTTGTAACTTATTTTGTGTGTAATTACATATATATATATATGTAGGGCTCATGCCTTTGCATAATAAGGCGCCCTGTGAGGTTATGTTAGACCTGCGATAATTTTACGCTAAGTCGGTTGGTTATGACTTCCATACTCATTGGAGTGTCTTGGGTTTTGATCATAACTTACGAAGTCAGTATCTTCTTTGGTTATGACGACGGAGATGTTTCAACTCATGATGATAAATTCTAAGTTCATTCAATATCTTCTTTCTGATGTGAGGTTTCTAGTAGAAAACACAAAGTATAAAAGTACCTCTATTCTCTGAGATTACATGAGGAAGATCGGATACAATTTGTACAGGTCTGCCAATGATGAAGGCTAATTCAAGTCTGACTACAATCTCGGTTACAAATCATAAAGGAAGCAGACAGTAGCATCGAACATACACACAGATGACATAGATTACAAGTCACGTAGGCCGTTTGAATTATAGGTCGCTGTGTTTGTCTTAAGCAGGAAGATTGGATTACTGTTTTCAAAACAAATGAATGACCACAGGTGATGGGCAACTAGACACTGACTGATTACAACACATCATCTTAGCCTACTTTATCATATACGTCATCTTAGCCTACTTTATCATATCTGGTCTGATCACATTCCTGCAAGCAAACTGGTTTTAATTAATCATAGTTTTAGTTTTTTATATATAGAATAACATTCCATATATTATGCTTATGTAGCACACGACACACACACATATATATATATATGGTGTATATATATATATATATATATATTATATATATATATATATATCATATATATATATATATATAATTATCTATTATATTATATATATGTATATATATATATATATTTATATCATTATATATAATATATATATATATCTATATATATCTATATACTATATATAATTATATTATATTCTATATATATAATTACTATATATATATAATATAATATATTATATATATAATTATATATAATCTATATGTATATATATTATCGTATATATATATTTCTATATATATATATATAGATATATATATATATATATATATATATATATATATATATATATATATATATATATATATATATATATATATATATATATATATATATATATATATATATAATATATATTATATATATATATATATATATATATATATATATATATATATATATATCTTTATCTTTATCTTTATATTTATCTAGCTATATTGTATATCTATATATATTATATATATACAGTACCAGTCATAATACTTTGCTTGGTAGGGAAGATGGAAGAAGAAAAATAGTACAACAAACTAAAAATATTCAGGAAAAATCAATTATTAAAGCAACCATCATAAAATTTGAAATGAATAATCACCACCTCCTGCCCTAGTACTTGATAGGCATGCCACAACGTTTACGGACTTTCTGGAGTGTCCTGGGCATTGAATCTGAAAACCGCTGCAGGAGGGACACTTCTAGATCGTCCCAGTTGCGTTTCAAACTTTGCGCTGCAAAATGTGTCCACATTCAGTAACTTTCTTTTTATGATTGGCTAATGGTTGAAGTGGCTGTGGGATTCCCTGGCTAGTCGTGGATATATTCAATTCCACAAAATCTAAGCCACAAAGTATTCTGTTTGGCAGTATAATCCCCTGTGCACGAATCTGAATCCAATGCCATTGAAAATCTATTGTGTTTGGCGGTATGATCCCCAGTGCACGAATCTGAATCCAATGCCATTGAAAATCAGCCATTGAAATGAACAAAAATTCGACTGAGTGAAATTGACTAATTGGGAACTTAACTAGAGCTAATGGCTCACTCACAGTTAGTGTAACAATGTGTAAGAGCTCTTCAGTAACCTGTTGGATATTGTGACAGTTGGATGTCGAATTCTTTTCTCGTGCACTGCCATAGCCGTTGCTATCATTATTTTGTGTGGATGAGTGATACAACTTTACGAGGAAGGCCTTAAAACTGGTGTAATTAGCCAAAAAATTGGCATGAAACAACGGACTGTCCAGAACATTCTGAAAACTTTTCGTGAATCGGGAGGGAAGGAACTACCCAAGGCTGGTCCTTAACATTACATAGTACATCACATTGGCATTTTAAACATATTATTAATCATAGCCCCTCTTTCATCTGACATTATAATTAGATATATATATATATATTTATATTTGTATATATATAATAATATATATTATATCTATATATATATATAAATATATATTATATATATAATAATATATTATATATATATAGATATTATTACGATATATATATAATGTGTGTGTGTATAACTGAATCACGAAAGTAGGAACGTGATAAATCATAAATAAAGATATATGCCACGAAGGAAAATGTTCTTAAAATTTTCTTTCTGTGTGTTACACTATAAAACTTTTTGTGGGCTTTATTATAACAAATATCTAATACATGTGAAGGATAGCATATATCTTCCCTATTTTTGTTATGTATTCAATTTCTTTATCCAAATATTGGGGACTGACAATGCGCAATGGTCGTAAGAACATAGAAGAAAAAATTGATATTTTTATGTTAACCCTTAAACGCCGAAGCAGTAAAAATAAAAAACTCCCCCAAATGCCGGAGCTGGTTTTTGATGCCGGAGCGAGTGGAAGCGGAAAAAAAATTCATACATAATTGTATTAAAATCACGCTGTGCAAAAAACGGTAAAAGCTAAAGAGTTTCTTTTTATTTCGTTGTATTTTACACTAAATTGCAATCATTTTGATATAATACATTGTAAAACAATAAAAGTAACACCGGAAAAATATTATCACAAAATGATGTACGAATTCGTAACGCGCGGACGTAAAAAAATGTTTTTTTTCAAAAATTCACCGTAAATATGATATTGTTATTGTACAATAAAGTTTCATACATACTTACCTGGCAGATATATACTTAGCTATAGACTCCGCCGTCCCCGACAGAAATTCAAATTTCGCGGCACACACTACAGGTAGGTCAGGTGATCCCGCCGCTTGGTGGCAGGAATAGGAACTATTACCATCTTGAGCCAGATTTTCTCTTCCACCTGTCTCCTGAGGGGAGGCTGGGTGGGCCATATAATCGTATATATCTGCCAGGTAAGTATGTATGAAACTTTATTGTACAATAACAATATCATTTTCATACATTCAACTTCCCTGTCAGATATATACTTAGCTGATTGGCACCTTTGGCGGAGGGCAAGAGACAGCTAATTACTGACCTGATAGGTAAATATGTTGTAGGTAACACAAGTTAAATAACAATACCCTAGTTCCTACCTGTTTTAGGCGGAAGATTTCATAGCTCATGCTTAGAAGTCTGCTTCGCCTCAAAAGCTTCAGCGAGGGTGTGCCCTATGGCTGAGAACTCTTGAAAGGACTGTCAATGGGGTCTTATCCACTTACTCAACAGAACCTGATGGCAATTGTCACTGGAGTCTTATTCACTTACATGACAATATACCTATGCCTCTTGGCATATAAAGGAGTAAAACACTGATCCCGATCACCCGATCCTAACCGTGGATTAGTATATATGATTGAAAGGCGTTATCCCCAAACACCTTTCAAACAACCTAAAAACTCAACACCAACTAATTTTAAAATCACACTATATAAAATATAAGGACAAAAATTAATTTTAAGGATCAGTCTTCTCTCCTTTCCCCAGCACTGTATCCGCTGATACATAAGATCCTAGAGAGAAGCATCTCTCATATGTTACCCTCACATCTTTCAAGTAATGTGAGGCAAACACTGAGTTACATCTCCAATACGTGGCCGCAAAGATGTTCTTCATTGACATGTTCTTGTTGAACAACAATGATGTAGCGACTGCACGTACTTCGTGTGCTTTTACCCTTAAGGTCTAATATGCCTCACTATCACAACTCATGTGGGCTTCAGTTATAATGTTTCTAACAAAAAATGCTAAGGCATTTTTTGACATCGCTCTTTTAGGGTCTTTAACCGCACACCATAAACTTTGATTGCAACCCTGCAACTGCTTCTGCAGGTAAAACTTCAAAGTTCTCACAGGGCATAATGTTCTTTCCATTTCATTCCCAACTAATTGAGAAGGCCCTTTTACTTCGAAAGTCCTAGGCCAAGGTCTCGAGGGATTTTCATTTTTAGCTAAAAATAAAGGCTTAAAGGACAATACAGCCGAATCCTTCTTAAAACCCACTCTTGAGTCAAGCGCTTGCAGCTCACTCACTCTTTTCGCAGTGGCGAGAGCTATTAAGAAAATACATTTTTTAGTTAAGTCCTGGAAAGTAGCTTTATCGGGAGAATCGAATGATATTTGAGAACCACATCCAGATTCCAACTAGGGGTGAGAGAAGTTCTTAATTTTGTAGTTTCGAATGATCTAATTAAGTCATGCAGATCTTTGTCATTCTCTTATGTTCAGGGCCCTATTCCTGAACACAGCTGATAACATGCTCCTATAACCTTTAATGGTTGACACTGCCAGATGAGATTCTTCTCGTAAAAACAAAAGAAAATCAGCAATTTCGGTCACAGCAGAGGTATCGGAGGACAGCTTCTTCGCCTTACACCATCTACGATAAACTTCCCACTTCGATTGGTATATCTTATGGTTGAGGAGCTTCTTGCTCCAGCAATTGCTTTTGCCGCTTTGCGAGAAAAGCCTCTCGCTCTGACCAGTCTTTCGATAGTCGAAAGGCAGTCAGGGCGAGAGCATGGATATTCTTGTGGTACCTCTCGAAGTGGGGTTGTTTGAGCAGATCTGTCCTTTCGGGAAGATCTTGGGAAGTCCACTATCCATTCCTGTACCTCTGTGAACCATTCTCTTGCAGGCCAATAAGGAGCGATCAATGTCATCCTCATTTCGTCCGAGGACACGAACTTTCTCATTACTTCCCCTAGCATCTTGAATGGGGGAAACACATAAGCGTCTATGCCCTTCCAATCCATGAGCATGGCATCTATGGAAAGGGCTCTGGGATCGTCCCCCAACGAACAAAAGTTCTCCATCCTTCTGGAGAGGAATGTTGCAAATAGGTCTACTTGAGGCTTCCCCAAAGAGACCATAGTTGCTGGCAGACTTGCGAATGAAGGGTCCATTCTGTTGGAAGGACCTGGTTCTTTCTGCTTAATCTGTCCGCTCTTATGTTTCTTCCTCCTTGAACGAACCTCGTCAGGAGTCTTATCCCTCTTTCTTCTGTCCAGATCAACAGATCCCTTGCTAGTTGGTAAAGGGAGAAAGAGTGTGTCCCCCCTTGTTTTTTTATATATGCCAGAGCCGTGGTGTTGTCCGAGTTGACTTGGACCACCATGCCTCTGACCTCGTTCTCGAAAAATTGCAGTGCCAAGTGTACTGCTAAGAGTTCCTTTGCATTTATGTGCCAGGCCTTCTGTTCTTCTGTCCAGATGCCTGACACCTCCTTTCGTCCATAGTTGTTGCTACCCCACCCTGTGTCTTGAGAACAACACTAGGTAAGGGTTCTGAAGAGACAAGGACACTCCTTCGTTCCTTCTCAGCGGTTCTAACCACCATCGTAAGTGGCTTTTGATACTCTCTCCTATGGGAAAGGTATCCAAAAGATCTCCCTTTCTTCTGTTCCAACTTCTTAGATGGAACTGCAAGGGTCTCATATTCAGCCTCCCTAGAGAGATGAACTGCTCCAGCGACGAAAGGGTGCCCAGAAGACTGAGCCATTCCCTCGCTGAGCTTCGTTCCTTCTCTAGGAAGACCGAGATTTTTTCCAACCCTTTCAAAATTCTTTCCTGGGATGGATACGCTCGAAAACCCAGAGAATCCATCCGGAAATCCCCAGAGAGACGATAGTGGGGCTGACTGGGGATCGTGTGATTTCTCGAGGTTTACGAGCAATCAGAGAGATCTGATCAATTGAAGAGTTATCTCTAAGTCCTCCAAACACTTTTGTATCGTCTGTGCTCTTATAAGCCAGTCGTCTAAGTAAAGAGATATCCTCACCCCCTTCAGATGTAGCCATCTTGCTACGTTCCTCATCAACGCCGTAAACACCTGAGGAGCCGTCGAGAGGCCGAAACACAAAGCCCTGAACTGATAAATCCTTCCCTGCACCATGAACCGAAGATATTTCTTCGACGAATGATGCAGGGGGACGTGAAAGTAAGCATCTTGTAGGTCGAGGGAGACCATCCAATCTCCTGGACGGAGAGCAGAGAGAACCGAATTGGATGTCTCCATGGAGAACTTTGTCTTCTCCACGAAGCGGTTCAACGCACTCACGTCCAGGACCGGCCTCCACCCCCCCTAGGCTTTTGGCACCAAAAATAGGCGATTGTAAAAACCCCGGGAGTGCGGATCCTGTACTATCTCGATGGCCTCCTTCTCCAACATTTGCTGCACCAACCCAAGAAGGATCTCTCTCTTTACAGGGTCTTTGTATCTCGCTGACAGCTCCCTCGGTGTCGTCGTCAATGGAGGTCTGTTCTTGAAGGGGATGAGGTATCCTTTCCTGAGAACTTGTAGGGACCAAGAATCTGCTTTCCTTGAAGTCCATGCTTCCGAGAATCTCAGAAGCCTGGCCCCTACTGGTGTTTGGAATACTGGAACCTCATTTAGGGTTCTTCCTCGGAACTCTGATGGAAGATCTTCCTCTTTTCTCTCCTCCTCTCTTCCTTGGGGCTCGGCTAAAAGTTCTACCTCGAAAGGGTTGTTGGGCAGTTCTTGGCTCCCTCTTCGCGACAGAAGCAGCTGGTCTAGGCTTCTTAGCAGAATGTACCAACAAATCCTGTGTTGCCTTCTCAGTAAGCGTATGGGAAATGTCCTTTACTAACTGAGAAGGAAACAACTGTTTAGACAGAGGGGCATATAAAAGAGAAGCCCTCTGTACTGGAGAGACTGCTTTGGTAAGGAATGAACCAAAGACAGACCTCTTCTTCAATATTCCTGTCCCGAACAGGGATGCCACTTCAGCCGATCCATCCTGCACTGCCTTATCCATGCATGCCAAAACACTATGCAAGACTTCTGGTTCCAAAAACTGAGGGTCTTGCGTCTTCTTGGCCAAAGCCCCAAGGGACCAATCTAGGAAGTTAAAAACTTCCAAGACATGGAATATTCCCTTGAGGAGATGGTCCATTTCTGACATTGTCCAGCTTGTTTTGGCCGATGGAAGTGCATGTCTCCTTGCCGAATCCACCAAGGTCGAGAAGTCCGCTTCAGCAGATGAGGGAAGAGAAAGTCCCGTAGATTCTCCTGTGCTATACCAAATCCCTCTCCTTCCTGATAGCCTGAAAGGGGGACAGGTAAAAACAGGCTTTCCCGCCTCCTCCTTGGTTTTAAGCCAATTTCCAACCGACTGCAAAGCCCTCTTCATTGATATGGTCGGTTGCATCTTCAAGAAAGAGGAAGAATTTGCAGCCTTTGTACTCGAAAATAAAGACCGAGGAGAAGGAGGGGCAGCAGGACTCAGAGACTCTCCAAATTCTTTTAACTAGAGGGCTGTTAATGTCTTATAGTTTGTAAGACCTGCCCCCTTATTTTCTTCAGAGTCCGAGACATCTTCCAATTCTGGTTGCGTTCTATTCGGAGATGAGTGTGCGACCGGAGGACTCCTCTCTCGGGAATGTAAAGGGCTTGTAGCAACACCGACTGCAACCTGACAAGGGCTACGGCCGCCTGTGTGGCACCTTGAGTCCCTGCAGGAGAAGGCTGATGTTGTTCTTTTACATTAAGGCCCTCCTGACAAGGACGACGGTCGCCTGTGCGACACCTTTCCTCCCTACCAGGAGAAGTCCTTAAATGTCTTTCCCTTTTTCCATGATCAATTCCTTCCCGACAGGGGCTACGGTCGCCTCTGCGACACCTAGAGACCCTGTCAGGGGAAAATTGATCTTGAGAAAAATCCCACAGAGGAGCCTCCAAGTCCGCTTCAAATTCCGATAACTCGTCCGAATCATATTCTGGATTGTATAAAACCTTGCGCCTGCCATCATATGATGGATGTCAGGCGCTCGATATTTGGAAACAGGCTTAGGCTCTTCAGGCGCTTTATGCCTGGCTTTAGGCGCCTCAGGCGCTTTGTTTCTTATTTCAGGCGCTCTAGGCGTTTTGCGTCTTGTTTCAGGCGCCTCAGGCTCTCCAGGCGCTTTGCTTCTCCTTTCAGGCGCTTCAGGCTCTCCAGGCGCTTTGCGCCTCATTTCGGGCGCCTCAGGCTCTCCAGGCTCTCCAGGCACCTTGCGCCTCATTTCCGTTATTTGAGGAGCTTTACGCCTCATTTCAGGAGCTTCAGCCGCTTTGCGCCTCACTTCAGGCGCTCCAGGCGCTTTGCGCCTCATTTCAGGAGTTCGTCCGATTTCGGGAGTTTCAAATTTACGCCTCGATTCAGACGCCTCAGGCGCTTTCCTTCTAGTAGGAGATCCAAGTAGATATCTATATGTATCTTCTCGCCTTGACGGCGTTTTGCGCCTGACAGTAGCCTGACATCTGGCTGGCGCCAGGCTCTTGGCAGGCGCCTCGTCCGAGCTCTCAGAGAGTTCCAAAGGACGGGATCTTTTAATAGGAAGAAATCTATCCTTCCTTCTAGGAGGATCCGACTTAAGAACTCCTACCAGCGAAGATATCTGTTTTTGCATATGCCTGACCGGTGGGGATTCTCTGAAACCTCCCTGCGGCTTTCGACATTTCTTCTCCTCTGGGCTTGGGAGCTTGAAAGAGGTCTAGGCCTGGGAGCGAGACAGAGCCGATCAGACGCACCCTCCACTTCACTGGGAACACTTTCACTGCACTTACCTTCCAATTCCTTAAGCTTTCGCTCCATTTGCATAAGCGAAGCTTTCAGACTCGCAATTTCAGACGTTGAGGTTGCCGAATCAGATAATTGGGAAGGTAAAGCTGTATGGGAGGAAACAATTGGGTTAGCAATAGGCAATAGTCCGCTAACTGGCTCGTTAGAGACCGAACCCCCCACCTACTCACACTTTTGGAAGAGGCTTTTCTAGCCTATCTCTTTCCAACTTTCTTAAGTAGAATCAAGCAAACTTCCATTCCTCCTCATTCAAATCCTTGCACTCATCACATGTATTCAATTGCGAGCATACATTCCCTCTACAATTTTTACAAGTGGTGTGAGGATCCACCAAAGCTTTCGGTAGTCTCGCATAACAACTCTCATTCACACACACTTTGAACGAAATCGAAACGTCAGACATAATGAGAAATTCCAAAACCAAAATCCAAAAACAGTCCACAATAGCGTATGCCAAACCAAAGATCCAATACGTCACCAAATAGCAGTCCAAAAGATCAATGGCGTAATGAAATTCGAAAATCAAGTCAGGAGGAACTAGCAAACGATGTTACTAGTACCAGCGACAGAGAAAATCTGGCTCAAGATGGTAGTTCCTATTCCTGCCACCCAGCGGCAGGCGGCTGGATCACCTGACCTACCTGTAGTGTGTGCCGCGAAATTTGAATTTCTGTCGGGGACGACGGAGTCTATAGCTAAGTATATATCTGACAGGGAAGTTGAATGTATGAAACTAAATATTGTTCTAGAGATTTATGGCGGAGAATCCGCTCGCGCTGAGGGAAGGAAAGTTTTTTTTCATAAATTCACTATAAATCGAAATATTGTGCTAGAGACTTCCAATTTGTTGAAAAATGAAGGTAAATGATTGAATATTACTAAAATATAAGAGTTTTAGCTTACAATTGCGTTTTTCGACCATTTCGGTAGAGTCAGAGTTGACCGAACGTGGTTTTTTTTTATTTATCGTGATTTATATGCAAATATTTCGAAAATGACAAAAGCTACAACCTTCAGTTATTTTTTTTTTTTGTATTCTACATGAAATTGCGCACATTTTCATATATAAAACTTTATGTAACGGCTAATTTAAAATGGTGCAAACATTACCACAATCGCACGTATGATTTTTTCGGAAGAGTTACCGCGCGGACGTAAGGAAAATATTTTTTTCATAAATTCACCATAAATCGTAATATTGTGCTAGAGACTTCCAATTTGTTGAAAAATGAAGGTAAATGATTGAATATTACTAAAATATAAGAGTTTTAGCTTACAATTGCGTTTTTCGACCATTTCAGTAGTCAAAATTGACCGAAGGTTGAAAATTTGTCACTTATTTTTTATATGAAAATATTTCAAAACTGATAGAAGCTACAACCATGGGTTGTTTTTAGTTGTATTGTGCATGAAATTGCGCACATTTCCATATATAAAACTTTATGTAACGGCTAATTTTAAAATGGTGCAAACATTACCACAATCGCATGTATGTTTTTTTTTCGGAAGAGTTACCGAGTGGACGTAAGGATAAAAAGTTTTTTTTTTCAATAAAATTCACCATAAATCAAAATATTGTGCTAGAGACTTCCAATTTGTTGCAAAATTAAGGTAAATAGTTGAATATTACTACAATATAGGCGTTTTAGCTTACAATTGCGTTTTTCGACCATTTCGGTAGAGTCAAAGTTGACCGAAGGTTGAAATTTCGGCACATCGTTATTTATATGGAAATATTTCAAAACTGATAAAAGCTACAATTATGAGTATTTTCTTTGTTGTATTCTAAATGGAATTGCGCACATTTTCATATATGATACTTCATGTAACGGATAATTTAAAACGGTGCAAAAATTATGTCAAAGTGACTAAATAATTTTTGAGATGTGTCACTGATACTTTTTAGTGCGATAATAAAGAAATTCGCGCTTGCGCGCCTGCATAACGATTGTAGACAAAACAACGCCTTGATCCGTGAACTCCCAGCATCCCCCAAGGTGCGTGATTCAAAAGTTTTTCGCTGGTAGGCCTATAAGTATTTTTCCGCGAATTTTTAAAAATTTTTTGAGTTGACGTATGGTATGTCCATTCGGCAATCAGGGGAGATTTTGACTCGACGTTTAATATGTCCATTCGGCGTTTAAGGGTTAAGATGGTGGCCTGAGAAGAAATGAACATAAGTTAAGTTGTTGGTCGGTTTCCTATAAATACTGAATTTACATTGAAATGGTTCTCTGTGTATCAAAACATCTAAGAAAGGGAGGCAATTGTCTTTTTCTATTTCTAGAGTAAACTTTATCGATGGTACCTGGTTATTTAATTTAGAGAGTAAATCATTTACATCAATACCGATAGGCAGGACAGCTAAAATATCATCAACATAACGATACCACTTTACAGGAATATAAATGATATTAGGTAAGTAGCGTTTTTCAAAAAATTCCATGTACAAGTTTGAGAGTAGTGGTGATAAAGGATTTCCCATTGCCATGCCAAATCTTTGTTGATAAAATTCACCATTGAATATAAACTTACAATCACAAATGCACAAACTCGTGAGTGAAATAATGTGACTTATAGGCCTATGATCAGTACTGTTGATTCAATTTCATATAAACTTTTGGAATATATCACAAAGATCTTGTCCCTGTTACTTGGAACCATCTCCGATTCTCATATATATAATTCTCTAGATTTAGTTGATAAATTGAACAAAATTGCTCTATGCCCTACTGATAGTTTCGTTAGTTTTGATGTATGTTCTCTTTTTACTAAAGTCCCTATAGACTCTATTTTAGACTATCTTAGTAATGAACTAACTCAGCATGAATTGCCTCTACCTATAAGTCACATTATTTCACTCACGAGTTTGTGCATTTGTGATTGTAAGTTTTTATTCGATGGTGAATTTTATCAACAAATATTTGGCATGGCAATGGGAAATCCTTTATCACCACTACTCTCAAACTTGTACATGGAATTTTTTGAAAAATGCTACTTACCTAATATCATTTATATTCCTGTAAAGTGGTATCGTTATGTTGATGATATTTTAGCTGTCCTGCCTGTCAGAATTGATGTAAATGATTTACTCTCTAAATTAAATAACCAGGTACCATCGATTAAGTTTACTCTAGAAATAGAAAAAGACAATTGCCTCCCTTTCTTAGATGTTTTGATACACAGAGCACCATTTCAATGTAAATTCAGTATTTATAGGAAACCGGCCACCATCTTAACATAAAAATATCAATTTTTTCTTCTATGTTTTTACGAGCATTGCGCATTGTCAGTCCCCAATATTTGGATAAAGAAATTGAATACATGAGAAAAATAGGGAAAGGTTTATGCTATCCTTCACATATATTAGATATTTGTTATAATAAAGCCCACAAAAAGTTTTATAGTGTAAGTAACACACAAAGAAAATTTTAAGAACATTCTCAGTTTGCCTTTTTTAATGGATTTGAAACCATTAAATCATTGTTAAAAGCTTTTAATTTCAATAAAAAATAGCCCCAGAGAAAGCAACAACATAATATTTAAAATTCCATGTATGGATTGTCCCTTATTTTATCTTGGATAGTGGTTGTTTTCATTTAAGTGAAAACAACCACCTAATAAATTGGGTTGGTAGTTCAGTAATTGCAAGGTCAAGAGATGTCTTATCACGAAATCTTTTAGAATCTGCTTTATTACAACTTACTTTTTATTGTAATTTCAATGTTAGTCGTGGCCTTTTTCATTTAGACCCTTGTATTTGTAACATGTTTAAGAATGACCTCAAAGATATAATTACAGACTTAAATAAAAAATTAGTTACCTTTGAGTTATCTTCATTGTAATGTATGTCTAACCTGTATAGTGAAATATGTATTGTGAACATGGTTTTGTTTACCAAAGTTCTGAACAGCTGTCACCTATAATTCTTTAATTGTCTTGTCCTTGTATCTGAGATGGTTATCTTAAACTTTTAATCGCACCCATTGTTTATGCTTGTTTGGGAAGGTTACTCTTCTTCCAGGTGTGTCGGATTCTAGGTACTAATCTCTTTATAATCCCTATCTGTCAGTTATACGAATCTTCTTGTTTTGTCTTTTGTCCCATGTATGTCAGTTCTGCTCAGTAAAGGACGTGGAAACGTTGAAAGGTCTCGCAGTTACTCCTTCGTTTATTTTTCCTTCGTGGCATATATATATATTTCAGATTTGTGGCGAGTGTGGGTTTTAGCACTGGACGCCTCATTTCATATCGTGTATTGGCAGCTTAAAAAATTATACCGACTGACTGAACATACAAAAGTCGACATCATGCATGTACCGTTTCCCACATATTTGTTCGAACATGTTTTTCGGCATTGCCTGCAACCTCACCAAAACAAGATAAAGCCCTACTTCCCTAGTATATCGTGTCCTGACCTACTATGGGTTTCACAGACAGTGCAAGCACGTTTTCAGGCAATAACTGTAACGAACACTAGTGTCAGCATCGGTACGAGAATTTGCTATAGTGTATTATTACACCCAGTGCCATAATTTATAAGAGTATCATATATATATTATATATATATAGATATAGATAGATAGATATAATTACACACACACACACACACACACAATGGTCCCCAATTATGCGAGAATTTGGTCGATCCACAGCCTCACAGAACTGGAAAATCGCAGATTTCAATACACATACCTTATGTGAATAATTTTTTCTAATATAAAATTGTTCATATGGATAAATAAAACATTATAAAGGGTTTAATAACTTTAAAAAATATTAAAATTACACCCAGGATGGTGAATACTCCCACACGTAAACACTGCCAACATTGGCTGCAAGTCAACTGTATGATACAGTTATTTGCTTTAAAAAAAACCTTTTGTATGGAATTTCCACTACCTACCCTCTGTCAAAAAAACTTAAAACTCCTCTATCTCATCCTCCGTGAAGACTTCTTCTGAAGGTAGGCTTTGTGAACCATTTGAGTTTTTTGGGGACTGGCAGATCATGCGTCTTCACTCCAGTTAGGCCTAGTAACTTGGTTATGAGCACCTGTCTCAGTTTCTTTGTCCGTCAGGTTCATTATGTAATCATTTTCATCTAAATTTGTCTAGAACAAAAAAGAACCGATGAAAATTCAAAATTTGATATGAAATTACAATTTCTTAAAAATAAATTATAAAAATTCAAAATTCAACGTTTAATGAGAGTTTATTGAAAAGTTTAGAATGAACTATTCTCTCTCTCTCTCTCTCTCTCTCTCTCTCTCTCTCTCTCTCTCTCTCTCTCTCTCTCTCTCTCTCTCTCTGCGTGTGTGTGTGTGCTACCCAAAACAAGTTAACCTAGACAAAAAAAATTCTTACTTCATTTTCAGCAATGACGGATTTTAAGTTATTGACTGCTGTCAAAATGGAAGTTGCTCTTTCCTTCGTCTTTACCTTAAGGACAAGCGTTTTAGTTTCGAGAAAAAAAGGTCTTCCTCTTCAACTTCTAGGCAGATGCATACATGATGTTTATGATCAGAATACACTTTGCAGATCTGAATAATACGTTTGGCAATGATGATACAGATCATTCATACACACTGCGCTATGACGTCACAAAAACGTGAGGCGGACCCCTCCATCTTAGCTAATGGCTGAGCAGAAGCCTTCAGAATACACTTCGCAGATCTGAATAATACCTATGGCGATGATGATGATACCAGTTATTCAGAATACATTTCGCAGATCTGATTAATACATGTACAGATGATGATGATACTAATCATTCATACGCACTGCACTATGACGTCACAAATGTGTGAAGCGGAGCCTTCTTTCTTAGCTAATGACTGAGCAGGAAGTCTTTCTCTCACATTCCCCCCACCCCTTCTCTCCGATAACAGTGAATCCCCCACCCGAAATACTTTAAAAGATAATAGGTTTGATACGTTTTATGGCGCATGACTCATACTTTGAATGGATTCACAGATATAGAAAATTTATTTTTGAAAACTAGCGACTGCATGTATGTGGAATCGCATAATCCAATCACACATTTTGAGACTGGACTGTATATATATAATGTAGAATCAACAGGTCACTTTTTTTACCAGATACTTATGCAATTGTAATAACCACAATGCCCTCTTAACTTCTTGAATTCTTTGCTCTTTTTTGGATACAGTTTTCACTACAAAGTCTGAACATCCAAGTTCAAAAAATTTGAAGAAATTGTGATCTCCAGTCCACACAATTCCTTCTTCAAATATCTTTGAACTTAGATCTTCAGGCTTTGTAGTGACAAGTATATCCAAAGGATTGCAAAGAATTAAAGAAGTTAAGAGGGCACTGTGGCTATTACAATTGCATATCTATACACACACACACACATATATATATATATATATATATATATATATATATATATATATATATATATAGATATATATATATATATATATATATATATATATATATATATATAGATATCTACATATATATATATATATATATATATATATATACATATATACATATATATATATATATATATATATACTACTATATATATATATATATATATATATATATATATATCTATATATATATATATTACATATATAGTATATATATTTTCGTTAAAAGCAATTACTTTAGTGGCATCAATAAGTTTCTTGCAGGTATCTTCATACCGACGAAGTTTTTTCCGATTCTCGTTCGTCAATTTCTGGTGAAAAATACGCAGACTTCCTTCTTCCATTTGTTGAATTTTGTCACGACAGCTGTTTCGCCTTATGGCATTATCAGTCAAGCGACTACTAGACTTACAATCTGACCTTTCGGCCTATTTATCTCATCGTGTGGGAGGTATGACCTTGAGGTATGGGTACTGGTTAGTCTAGGGATTAACAGCTTAAGGGCGTTGTTTTAGTTACAAAGAACATAAGGACATATGTACTGTGACAATAAGAGTGAAAGTTTAAACAGTGGTTAAATAAATATTCAAAATACAATGCCATGTGCTAGAGTTTCCTTAAATGTATGTTTAAAATTTAATATGTTACATGTTGGTTTTAGACAAAAATTACATACAGGAATGAAAATGAATATAGAAATCTAAATACGGGAGTAAAAATATATGTATATATTTTATAGCATGCATAAAGGTACAAGAGATAATTTCTGTTTATACATAAATGTGTATGATTTAAATTTGAGTGTGTGTGTGTGTGTATGTCCAAAATGGTCTACGTTGGTTAACAGTTGCTGATTCGTGTTGGGCGGGGTCTCAGCGACCTGAGTAAGGATGTTACTTGACTTTCGCTGACGCTGGGTCTTCTCATGCCTTCCAAGGGGCGCGATGTTCTCGGTGGATTGTTGGGGCGCGCTGTCTGTCCCTGTTGGCTTGGGTATTCCTTCTCCTGCTGGAGGGGAGTATATGGTCCGATTCTTGTTGGACGTTCAAGGTCGGCTTCTGAATAGCGATGCTCACTGCTTCCGTTATTAAGAGGCGACCGTAATTGTCTTCTCTGTGCACGACCTGGGTGCCTTCTATGAGCTCTTGTAGAGATGGCTTCCTGTCGTGAACATCTATGTAATGTTGAATGAGGATTGGCCCCTTGATTTCTATGAGCCAGCAGACGTCTCTGAAGGGTCGTTGTAGTGTGCCCGATGTAGTTTTGGCTGTGAGGTTTACACACCTCCTCTGGACAAGTAAATTTGTAAACTACATTCGTGCACATCTCCTTCGGTCCCCCCGGAGCGGTGCTGTTCTTCATTATTAAGGCTGCTACCAGGTTGGGCTTACTATATATCCTGAGGCTTATTTTATGGTAAGGGGCTTTTGCGACGGGTTACGCCCTCTTGTTTATTTTTTTATCCCGCGTAGTGTGCAGCAATCCTCCTTATATGCAGACCCATAATGTACACGATGGTAAATAATCAAGTTCTCCTCGTTTTTCGCCATCGTGTTGGGTTGGTAAAATTCGTCCATTTTCTTTTTTATTGCTGCTTCATAATTTGATCTGCATACCCGTTGTTTGTCAGCAGTTGGCGAATTCGGTCGAGTTCGTTATGTATATCTTTCCATGATGAGCTGTGAAGTTGAGCACTGAGTTTCTTTTCAGAGCATCTGCTAGTTTTTTGGTATCTTCAGGCTCTTTTATTGTGACGAATATATCGTCGATGTACCGCCCATAAATCCTAGGTTTTTGATGTTCTCTAAAGGTCCTTTCTTCGATGGTGGCCATGTACATATTGATGCCACTAAAGCAATTGCTTTTAACGAAAATTGTATTAGAGAAAAACTATGCCCTAAAAGTATATATATATATAATATATTATATAGATTATATATATATATAGATATATATATATATATATATATATATACTATACCCAGTACCAGGTACCTCAAGATACGAAATTAATTCGTTCCGAGGTGGCCTTCGTATCTTGGACCGCATTTTACATGTAAAATGGCTAATCTGTTCCAAGCCCTCCAAAAACACCCCAGTAAATTTCATAATAAAGCTAAATTGACCTATAAACAATGAAATACTACAACAATTTGGACCATTCAGTACCTAACTTAATACGTACTGCCTGTAAATAAAGTTTATTAGTGTACATGGTATACAAGAAATACTGTCTGTATGTAGTAAAATGTGGAAGCTTACCTTTTGAGTGAGGCTATCTCTGAAAGTGGCGACAGAGGAGGGGGACAAACAGCAGATACGTACATATACTTAGCTTTACGAAACACAAAAATTGTAAGGAAAACATACATAAACTGAACTTTACGAAACAGATTATCAAAACTGTAACACTTTACCAAAAACTAAAATAAAAATTTTTTTTTTTTTTTGTCTTTTTGATTTTTATATTTTTTTTTTTTTTTTTACTTTGTATACTTTACATTTTTTTTAATACAAAATTTCAACTTCTTCACCACTTTCAACTTTCTGTTTTTTAGTATCACTTGGTTCTTCCTTTTTGGTTACTCCTGCTAGTACTAAAGGCCTCTAAAAAATAACTATCCAAGGAAGATTGCTTCTGCCTACTTTTCACAATGTTCCTGAAAAGACTCGGGCAAACGTCATCGAACTGCGCAAGCATACAACCTGTGTAAGCCTTTTTGGGGTGTCTTTTTTTTTTTCCACAAATGATTGCACTTTATGAAAAGCCGCCAGAACATCCTTAATTTCTGCTGTTGTCATAGGGTCGTCGTCCTCCTCGCCGCTGCTAGAGAACTCCTCTTGAACGACGTTATGTTGCTAGAGAACTCCTCTTGAACGACGTTATGTTGCATGGCCTCCAACTCCTTCAGGTCATCTTTCGTAAGCTCCTCTTGGTGCTTCTCGAGAAGGTTGTTGATGTCGTCCTCGTCGACGACCAGCCCCATTTACTTGCTGAGTGCAACGATCTCGTCAAGATCTGGTTGCAAAACAGTTTCCTCCACGAGGAATTCAAGGTTTGCCTTGAAACATCTGCCAAGCTTGGTCGATGAGTCGGATGCATATGACGATGTCGAAATGCTCCTTCCAAAATTGACGCAAGGTGAGGTTTGTGGTATCGATGATGTCGAAACATCTCTTAAAAAGATGTTTCGTATACAGCTTCTTGAAGTTCAACATCACTTGCTGATCCATGGGCTGGAGGAGAGGGGTGGTGTGACGAGGAAGATAAAGAACCTTGATGAAGGAATACTCCGCTAGGATATCTTCCTCAAGGTTAGGAGGGTGAGCAGGGCCATTGTCCAACACCAGCAGGCATTTCAAAGGGAGGCACTTCCCTTCCAAGAATTTCTTCACTGTCAGGCCGAAACACAGATTTACCCTTTCCGTGAACAAAAGCCTCATTACCCAGGCTTTCACATTAGCCCTCCACATCACTGAAAGCTTCTCCTTAAGGGGGCCGGCCGGAACCCCTATATATGGTGGTATAGGGCGAAAAATGCATATTCATGAAAAAATTCATGGAGCTTCTTCATATGGCAATTGAGAATACGTATACGAAATATTTCTTCAAAATTCCTCCTACTTTCGTAGTTACAGGGTAATTATTAAACATAACTCAATAAGCCTACAACATTCATCCGTACAAGAAAACGCAATATTTCTTCTGTTATTGTAAATTTTGATAATTATTATCAAAGAAATTGTGAGAAAGGGCATCTGTAGAGATTCCGTGGGTTGCAGAGGCGAGTATCTGGTTCAACCATGATCAGTAGGAGCACAGACTTCAAGTAGACTACATGTTCGAGTTTCACCTCTGACATTCGCTTGCTTTTTACATATGCTTATCTATGTTTTGGAAAGAATTTCATCATGCCAATGAGGAAAAGACAAGGAAAACATCTCGCTAACATAAAGATGAAGAAAATTCGCTCAAATATGATTACAGAATATCATAATATGTGATATTAGCGTAGTCAGTGAAGAGAGAGAGGGAGGGGTGCGTAGTAAGTAAATGCGGCCATCTTGCCTGAAGCACAGGTCACACTGTCCCCCAGGCTACGAGCTTTAAGCAAAGGGATCTTAATTTATGATAAATAACATAGTTTTGGTTTATTAATACCCAAAAAGGAATATGAAATTCATAATAATCATGATTTATTAACATTGTCTTTGTAAAAAGAGAGTATAACTTCGAATTTCACCTCTTGACATTCTCTTGCATTTACATTTGTTTATTTTTGTTTCGGCAAGAATTTCATCATGCCAAAACGGAAAATACTAGGAAAACATCTAGGTAACTTACAGAAGAAGAAAATTCGCTGTAATAAGCAGTGTTAGTGAAGGAGAGAAAGAGAGTTGCGTATGACGGAGTGCTCAGTCTTGCCTGACGCAGTGCCCCAAGCTACGATATATGAGCAAAGGGATCATCATTTATGATTAAATTATGATGAATAAAATAGTTTTGGTTTATTAATACACAAAAAAGAAATCTACATTCATAATAATCTTTATTTATTAACATTGTCATTATAAAATAACAAAGAAAAACTTTGAACGCCCGTATCTCAAAACTATAGTTATTGACCTTCAAAATTTATCATCTCACTTAGTTTTAAATCTATAACATTGGAATTTGGTAAATAACTCAGAAAGACGTTATAGAACAATCAAATGAAGCCATTTTTCCAATTTTTGTTTCATGTTTTTTTATATAAATTTTGTTTTCCTAATTTATAGGATTTATTTTTTACCATAATGAAAAATTCCTATCTAGCAACAAAATAACTTTTAGAAAAAAAACTCCTCATTTGATTGGAGGTCTACATCAGGTCTGTATATGGTAGTATTCCCAGGTCTTAATATTAAATATCAAGGGAATAGATAGGATTCGAAATATGGTTATTTTCAGGATAAATCGCCCTGGTGTCACGAAACCGAAGGTCAGAGGCAAAAATCATATGCGGTTTGGAGATGCCCCAAGTCACCTTATTAAGTGGTATGAATATCAAAGTCCTGTCCTTAAAGAATGGCATTAGCCGGCTGGCCCCCTTAAGCACTTTGTGGGCCTTGAAGGCTCGAGGAGTCTCGGAATGATAGACCAGTAGGGACTATACCTTGCAATCCCCACTGGCATTCGAACAAAGTGCGAGCATAAGCCTGTCTTTCTTAGGCTTATGCCCGGGTAGCTTCTTCTCTTCCTCCGTGATGTATGTCCGACGAGGCATTTTGTTCCAAAAAAGGCCAGTCTCATCACAGTTGAAGACTTGCTGAGAACTGTAGCCTTCCTTGGTCATCATCTCGTCGAACGTCTTTTTAAAGGCTTCGGCCGCTTTCGTGTCCAAGCTGGCTGCCTCCCCATGCCACACCACTGAATGGATGCCAGTCCATTTACGAAATTTCTCGAACCACCCATGCGAAGCCTTGAAGTCTAGGGTTGGCATTGATGTCCCTTCTCCTCCATTGGCTTCGGCCTGGGCAATCAAATCGCCAAAAATAGCGTTGGCCTTGTGGCAGATTGCCGTCTTCGTTATCATATCGCCAGCGATTTCTTTGTCTTTTATCCAGACAAGAAGTAGCCTTTCCATCTCGTCGTGCACGTGGGTCCTCTTGCTGGACAAAATAGTGATGCCCTTGGAAGGTGTAGCTGCTTTGATGGCATCCTTCTGCTTAAGGATGGTGCCTATTGTCGACGGATTTCGGTCGTATTACTTGGCAATTACACTCAATCGCATACCAGCTTCATACTTCTTGATAATTTCCATTTTCGTTTCCAAAGAGAGCATCCTCTTCTTTCCGTGAATTTCAAGTTTCTTGGGACCCATGATTGCGTATATACTCTACGTAATTATGTTATGTAGTACGTATACGTATGGAGTAAAGTTCTCACACAACACGATAAAGTATACTACAACGAAATTAACGAATTTACGTTAATAAACGAAATTGTTAGAATGAACGAATACTGCGTGCGTACGATAACGATGCTGCTACCGAGTGGCCGAAGCACGCCACTACGTAGTAGATGCATGATGGAAGGGATGCTGACCAATAGGCGAGAAGGATCTCATGGCGGTGACTAGCATCAGGAAACAATGGGAGAGCGGAAGGATGGTGGTGAGTCTACTCAGTTGGCGAGGCACGAGTTTTAAAATTGTTATCGGTGGTCCAGGCGAATCTTGGACTTTACAGCAACAACCTTTCATATCTTGAGCAATTTTCGCATGTAGAGCCGTAAAATTTTTCGTATTAGCTTTCGTGTCTCGAGTTTTTCGTTAGTTGAGCCTTTCGCATCTCTGGGTACTACTGGTGGTACCTCAAGATACGAAATTAATCCGTTCCGAGGTGGCTTTCGTATCATGAGCTTTTCGTATCTTGGACCACCTTTTACATGTAAGATGGCTAATCCGTTCCAAGCCCTCCAAAAACAACGCGGTAAATTTCATAATGAAGCTAAATTGACCTATAAACAATGAAATACTACAATAATTTGGACCATTCAATACCTAACTTCATATGTACTGCTAATATACCTGTAAATAAAGTGTATTAGTGTACATGGTATACAAGAAATACTGTACGTATGTAGTAAAATGTGGAAGGTTACCTTTCGAGTGAGGCAATCTCCGAAAGTGGCAACAGAGGAGGAGGACAAACTGCAGATACGTACATACACTTAACTACGAATCACATATAAAAATGTAAGGAAAACATACATAAACTAAACTTTACGAAACACACTAACAAAACTGTAACATTTAACTTTACTAAAAGCTAAAATTTAAAAAAAAATATTTGTCTTATTCAACTTTTTTGTTTTTTTTTTTTTTTTTTTTTTTACGTTTTTATTCTTTACTTTTTTTTTTTTTTTTTTTTTTTTTTTTTTTTTTTTTTTTTTACAAAATTTCAACTCTTCACCACTTTCAACTTTCTGTTTATTAGTATCACTTGGTTCTTCCTTTTTGGTTACTCCTGCTAGTACTAAAGGCCTCTTTAAAAAATAACTATCCAAGGAAGATTGCTTTTGCCTACTTTTCACAATGTTTCTGAAACAACTCAGGCAAACGTCATCGAACTGCGCAAGCATACAACCTGTGTAAGCCTTTTTGGGGTGTCTTTTTTTCCCACAAACGATTGCACTTTATGAAAAGCAGCTAGAACATCCTTAATTTCTGCCATTGTCATAGGGTCGTCCTCCTCCTCCTCGCCGTTGCTAGAGAACTCCTCTTGAACGACGTTATGTTGCATGGCCTCCAACTCCTTCAGGTCATCTGTCATAAGCTACTCTTGGTGCTTCTCAAGAAGGTCGTTGATGTCGTCCCCGTTGACGACCAGCCCCATGGACTTGCCGAGTGCAACGATCTCGTCAAGATCTGGTTGCAAAACAGTTTCAGGATCATCAACTGTTTCTGAATCTGCAGCACCAGCTTCGCCCACGTCGAATCCCTCGAAGTCTCGGGCGGATACGGCATCATGCCAGTTTCCTCCACGAGGAATTCAAGGTTCGCCTCGAAACCTCCTGCCAAGCTTGGTCGATGAGTCGGAGGCATATCACAACATGGAAATGCTCCTTCCAAAATTGACGCAAGGCGAGGTTTGTGGTATTGGTGATGTCGAAGCATCTCTTGAAAAGATGTTTCGTATGCAGCTTCTTGGAAGTTCAATATCACTTGCTGGTCCATGGGCTGGAGGAGAGGGGTGGTGTTACGAGGAAGATAAAGAACCTTGATGAAGGAATACTCCGCTAGGATATCTTCCTTGAGGCCAGGAGGGTGAGCAGGGCCATTGTCCAACACCAGCAGGCATTTCAAAGGGAGGCACTTCTCTTCCAAGAATTTCTTCACTGTCGGGCCAAAACACAGATTTACCCACTCCGTGAACAAAAGCCTCGTTACCCAGGCTTTCGCATTAGCCCTCCACATCACTGGAAGCTTCTCCTTAAGGGGGCCGGCCGGAACCCCTATATATGGTGGTAAGGTGCGAAAAATGCAAATTCATGAAAAAATTCATGGAGCTTCATATGGCAATTGAGAATACATATACGAAATATTTCGTCAAAATTCCTCTTATTTTCGTAGTTACAGGGTAATTAGTAAACATAACTCAATAAGCTTAAAACATTCATCCTCACAAGAAAATGCAATATTTCTTCTGTTATCGTAAATTTTGATAATTATTGTCAGAGAAATTGTGAAAAATGGCATCTGTAGAGATTCCGTGGGTCGCAGAGGCGAGTATCTGGTTCAACCATGATCAGTAGGAGCACAGACTTCAAGTAGACTACACATTCAAGTTTCACCTCTGACATTCGCTTGCTTTTTACATATGCTTATATATGTTTTGGCAAGAATTTCATCATGCCAATGAGGAAAAGACAAGGAAAACATCTCACTAACATAAAGATGAAGAAAATTCGCTCTAATATGTTTACAGAATATCATAATATATGCGATATTAGTGTAGTTAGTGAAGAGAGAGAGGGAGGGGTGCGTAGTAAGTAAACGCGGCCATCTTGCCTGAAGCACAGGTCACACTGTCCCCCAGGCTACGATCTTTGAGCAAAGGGATCTTAATTTATGATAAATAACATAGTTTTGGTTTATTAATACCCAAGGAATATGAAATTCATAATAATCATGATTTATTAAATTGTCTTTGTGAAAAGAGAGTACAACTTCGAATTTCACCTCTTGACATTCTCTTGCATTTACGTTTGTTTATTTTTGTTTCGGCAAGAATTTCATCATGCCAACACGGAAAATACTAGGAAAACATCTGGGTAACGTACAGAAGAAGAAAATTCGCTGTATTAAGCCGAGTTAGTGAAGGAGAGAGAGAGAGTTGCGTAGGAAGGAGTGCCCCGTCTTGCCTGACGCAGTGCCCCAAGCTACGATATATGAGCAAAGAGATCATCATTTATGATTAAATTATGATGAATTAAATAGTTTTGGTTTAATAATACACAAAAAAAAGAAATATACATTCATAATAATCATTATTTATTAACATTGTCGTTATAAAAATACGAAGAAAAACTTTGAACGCCCGTATCTCAAAACTATAGTTATTGACCTTCAAAATCTATCTTCTCACTTAGTTTTAAATCTATAACATTGGAATTTGGTGTATAACTCAGAAAGACGTTATAGAACAATCAAATGAAGCCGTTTTTTTCATTTTTTTTTTATAAATTTTGTTTTCCTAATTTATAGGGTTTATTTTTCACCATAATGAAAAATTCATATCTAGCAACAAAATTACTTTTAGAAAAAAACTCCTCATTTGATTGGAGGTCTACATCAGGTCTATATATGGTAGTAATCCCAGGTCTTAATATTAAATATCAAGGGAGGAGATAGAATTTGAAAAATGGTTATTTTCTGGATAAATCGTCCTGGTGTCACAAAACAGGTCAGAGTCGAAAATCATATGCCCCAAGTCACCTTATTAAGTGGTATGAATATCAAAGTCCTGTCCTTAATGAATGGCATTAGCCGGCTGGCCCCCTTAAGCACTTTGTGGGCCTTGAAGGCTCGAGGAGTCTCGGAATGATAGACCAGTAGGGGCTTCACCTTGCAATCCCCACTGCTTTTCGAAAAAGTGCGAGCGTAAGCCTGTCTTTCTTAGGCTTATGCCCGGGTAGCTTCTTCTCTTCCTCCGTGATGTATGTCCGTCGAGGCATATTTTTCCAAAAAGGCCAGTCTCATCACAGTTGAAGACTTGCTGAGAACTGTAGCCTTCCTTGGTTATCATCTCGTCGAATGTCTTTTTAAAGGGTTCGGCTGCTTTCTTGTCCGAGCTGGCTGCCTCCCCATGCCGCACCACCGAATGGATGCCAGTCCGTTTACGGAATTTCTCAAACCACCCATGCGAAGCCTTGAAGTCTGGGGTTGGCGTTGATGTCCCTTCTCCTCCGTCGTCTTCGGCCTGGGCAATCAAATCGCCGAAAATAGCGTTGGCCTTGTGGCAGATTGCCGTCTCCGTTATCATATCGCCAGCGATTTCTTTGTCTTTTATCTAGACAAGAAGAAGCCTTTCCATCTTGTCATGCACATGGGTCCTCGTGCTGGACAACATAGTGACGCCCTTGGAAGGTGTAGCTACTTTGATGGCATCCTTCTGCTTAAGGATGGTGCCTATTGTTGATGGATTTCGGTCGTATTCCTTGGCGATCACACTCAATCGCATACCAGCTTCATACTTTTTGATAATCTCCATCTTTGTTTCCAAAGAGAGCATCCTCCTCTTTCTGTGAATTTCAAGTTTCTTGGGACCCATGATTGCGTATTTACTCTACGTAATTATGTTATCTAGTACGTATACGTATGGAGTAAATTTCTCACACAACACGATAAAGTATACTACAACGAAATCACTAACGAATTTATGTTAATAAACGAAATCATTAGAACTAACGAATACTGTGTGCGTACGATAACGATGCTGCTACCGAGTGGCCGAAGCACGCCGCTACGTAGTAGACGCATGGTGGGAGGGATGCTGACCAATAGGAGAGAAGGATCTCATGGCGGTGACTAGCATTAGGAACTAATGGGAGACTGGGAGGATGGTGGTGAGTCTACTCAGTTGGCGGCGCCCAAGTTTCAAAATTGTTATCGGTGGTCCAGGTGAATCTTGGACTTTACAGCAACAACCTTTCGTATCTTGAGCAATTTTTGTATTTAGAGCCGTAAAATTTTTCGTCTTAGCTTTTGTATCTCGAGTTTTTCGTAAGTTGAGCCTTTTGTATCTCGAGGTACCACTGTGTATATATATATATATTATATATATATATAGATATATATATATATAGATATATATATATATATATTATATATAAAAGCGAGTCACAATGACCCTCGTTTAAATAATTGGAGAGAACTCCTAACTCCCCCTGATCTTAGGAATCCACTGTAGAGAGAGTATGCTCTCTTAAACCTACTCTCCCTGCTGTGGCTTTAAGTAAGCATTGGGACCTTTAACTCCTTTACTCCTCCTCATAAATTTTCCCCCTTCCCTTCTTCTTTCTTCTAACTAGATGGAGGGTGGAATTGGACGGTAAGCCACTCCAACCGTTAAAACTAGAGTACCTGATGTGGTCAAGCGAGGGGAAATTTTTATGTCAAGCAGTACCCACAGTGCTGGATCTGATCTCGACAGACTGACGACCCTTAAAGCACTGTGGTTGTGGTGCATATCCAGGTGAGGGTCCCAGGGCAGTTACCTCTGTGTGACAGTTTTGCTCCTCCCCGTTTGGGCCTCCTTGGTGAGAGGGACCTCAGCCTGGATGAAATTAATTTTTTTCGTTTTATGGCAAACCATATAAACCTCCCCCAAACACCGATGACAACCTCTTGCTCGGACTCTTTAACCAACATAGTAGAAATTTTGTGTAAAACTGCGGAAAACTATGAAAAACTATATATTTATGTGGATAGTTGTTGTAGAATTGGTTGCTGGAGAGTGTAATATGCCAGTAGGGAAAAAATCAAAATTAGTCACTAATTTTATTATGTTTCACAAATTATTTGGTATTGGAATAACTAGTTTTCAAATAATGAACATCTGAAAATACACTTTGGCATTACTAGGTTGCATTCATTGAAACCAAATGGATTATTTAACTGTGAATCGACACGGAAAAAGAACACTTAAGATTGTTAGGAGCTACAGAAGAACAGATCTTGATAATGATTACTAACTTCTTATTGTCGTAGTAAATGTGAAGTTTTAAATACCAAAAAATGGTAGATCAGGCAGTTTGAATTCAATGAAGCTTGTTTAAGCTGAACATTGAGATAGTTTTGCCACTTGAGTGTCAAAATTAAGTTACAGGTATGACATATATCTGCAGGAAGATAAGTTCTTGCATTTTGGGGAGCAACATTTAGGGTGAATTTACAGCAGAATGATTTGCCTTGAATGTATTGGGGTAGTTGTAATGGTCGTAGAAGTACTCAGATAATTATAGTAGAGAGTATGCAGTCTGGTAGGAAGGCCTACTAGAAGCAAAATCGTAAATAGGAACATTATTTTTATGAATATTTTGCAAGTAATTTGTATTGGAAGAATTCCCTTCCAATTACTGTTAACATCCGTAACTAGTACACTTTAATATCGTAAGCTGTATTCATAGAACCCAAATATAGATAGATTTTTTAGTTGTGAATCTATAGGGAAAAAACACTTATGATGGTTAGGAGCTACAGAAGGTATGGTCTAGATGCAAACACCAGTTTAACATTACCACATTAGAGATGAGGTTTTAACAAAGATGGTAGAGTGAGCAGTTTCAATACGATGAAGCTCCTTTAAGCTGAACGTAGAGTTTTACTACTAATTGTCCAAATGAAGTTCAGTTATTGAAAACATAACTGCGGGAACAGAATTACTTTGGATGGGGTATAAAGTTTGGAATGACAGAAGAGCAGAAGTTGATAACATTGCCACAGTAAAGTAAACTTTTAGGGCCCCAGCAAGACGGTGGTAGAGTAAGTAGTAGTTATAATATAATTAAGCCTATTTAAGGAAGGGTTTATCCCACTAAGTGTAGAAATATTAGTTACATTTTGGGAAAAAAAACGGGGGAAAAAGAAGCACTGGGGTATGGGGTAGCAAGTTGTAAACTTGCCACCCCATATCCCAGTACTTTTACAGCAGAATGATTCACCTTGAATGTCAGATGAGATGTGGGATGCATTAATGAATAACCAAAGGTAGTGAACACCTTTGAAGGAACAGTAGAGAGTATGTAATGGGGTAGGAAGGCTTAGTACAGGAAAAATTGAAAATAGGATAGTTACACTAATATCAGTAAGCTGTATGCATTGAAACCAAATCGATTAATTAGTTGTCAATCAATAGGGAAAAAGAGCATGTATGATTGTTTGGAGCTAGAAAAGATCCAATCTTGATAATTATAATTAAATTAACATTGCCACAGTGAAAGTTGAATTTTATGTACCGAGCAAAAAGATGGTGGATTAAGCCATTCTAATACAATGAAGCTTGTTTAAGCTGAACATTGTAAGGGTTTAGCTAGTAAGTGTAGAAATAGAGATATAGTTACGGAAAATATATTGTTATGAAAAAGAAGTCTTGTGGTATGGGGTCTCGATACTTTTACAGCAGAATGATTCACCTTGAATCCCAGATGAGTTACAATAAGGAATAGCAAAAGGTAATGAACAATTTGTAAGAACATAGTATACAACTTGCACAAAAGTATGCTGGAAAACTATGTGTATAATGAATTGATAGAAGCTGTAGAAATAGTTGCAAAAGTGGCTAGGAAGTGACATTACGGAGTACGTAATAGGATGGGAAGGCCTAGTGCAAACAAAATCGAAATTAGGGACATAATTTATTTGTGTCGCAAATATTTTGGTATTAATAAGAATTCGTTCCAAGGTAAACAATATCCATAAATACATTTTATCGTCGTTAGGTTGCCTGCAGAGAGAGAGAAAGAGAGAGAGGAGCACTTAGTTGTTAGGAGTCACAGAAAATAAAGTCTTGATAGCAATCACTATCTTAACATCGCCGCAAGTGGGGTGAAATTCTAAGTACCCTCCTAAAAGATGGTAGATTAAGCATGGTTAATACAATGAATCCTGGTTCAGCTGAATTTAGAGAGGTTTTTTGACGATTTTCGAAATAGTATTAGTTATGAAAAATATATCTGCTGGAAAAGAAGTACTGGGGTACGAGGTAGCAAGTTTACAAGTTGCTACCCCATATCCCAGTACTTGTATACAGGAGAATGATTCACTTTTGATGTCAGATGAGATGTGGGATACAATAAAGATTAGCTAGATGTAATGGACCCTTTAGGCAACATAGCATAAATTTTGGGTAAAACTGCAGAAAACTGTGTGAAAAACTAGATAGTTGTTGTAGAATTGGTTACTGGAGAGAGTAATATGCCAGTAGGGAGAAAATCAAGTTTAGTTACCTAATTTTTTATTATGTTTCACAAATTGTTTGGCATTGGAAGAAATAGTTTTCAAGTAAAGAACATCCATAAATACACATTGGCATTAATAGGTTGCATTCATTGAAACCTAATGGATGATTTAGCTGTGAAACGACAGGGAAAAAGAACACTAGATTATTAGGAGATACAGAAGAGCAGATTTTGATATGGATTACTAACTTCTGCTGTCATAGTAAATGTGAAGTTTCAAGTACCAAAAGACTGTAGATCAAGCAGTTGAATACAGTGAAGCTTGTTTAAGCTGAACATTGAGATAGTTTTGCCACCGAGTGTCAAAATGAAGATACAGATATGAAAAATATATCTGCGGGAAGATAAGTACTTATGTTTGGGGTAGCAGCATCCCTGCACATTTAGGGTGAAGTTACAGCAGACTGATTTGCCTTGAATGTATTGTGGTGGTTGTTGTAATGATTATAGAAGTAGCTAGAAATTTACAGTAGAGAGTATGCAATTTGGTAGAAGGCCTACTAGAAGCTTAATCGTAAAAAGGAACATTATTTTTAAAAATATTTTGTAAGTAATTTGTATTGGAAGAATTCTCTGTAACTAGTACACTTTAATATCGTAACCTGTATTCATAGAACCCGAATATAGATGGTTTAGTTGTGAATCGTTAGGGAAAAAGAGCACTTTTGATGGTTAGGAGCAAACACCAGTTTAACATTACCACATTAGAGATGAAGTTTTAACAAAGATGGTAGAGTGAGCAGTTTCAGTACAATGAAGCTTGTTTAAGCTGAACATAAAGTTTTACTACTAATTGTCGAAATGAAGTTCCAGTTATGGGAAACATAGCTGCGGGAACAGAATTAATGTGGTATGGGGTAGTAAGTCCCAAATTTGCTACCCCATATCCCAGTACTTCTACAACAGAATGATTCACCTTGAATTTCAAATGAAATATTGGATACACTAAGGAATAGCTAAAGGTAGTGAACTCTTTATGGAACATAGTATAAATTTTGTTTAGAACTGCAGAAAACTGTACGAAAAAACTATATATATTTATGGGGGTAGTTGTTGCAGTAGTGTTTTAATATGCCCCTGTGGAGAAAATCAAAATTAGGGACCTAATTTAGTATTGTGTTTCACAAATGATTTGGTATTGGAAGAATAGTTTTCATATAAAGAACATCCGTAAATACACTGGCATTACTAGATTTTTTTCATGAGAAACCTAATAGAAGATTTAGCTGAGAATCGACAAGGAAAAGCACAATTATGATTACTATTAGGAACTACAGAAGAGCAGATATTGATAGTGAACACTAACTTGATATTGCCATAGTAAATGTGATGTTTTAAGTAAAAAAGGCGGTAGATTAACCAGTTTGAATACAATTAAGCTTGTTTAAGTTGAACGTAGAGATAGTTTTGCCACTGATTGTTGAAATAGAGATACAGGTATGGAAAATATGTGTTTGACAAAAGAAGTACTGTGGTATAGGGTAGCAAGTTGCCTTATATATCAGTACTTTTACAGCAGAATTATTCATCTTGAATGTCAGAAGAGATGTGGGATACAATAAGGAATAGCTAAAGGTAATGAATAACTTCTAGGAAGTGCTTAAAAGAATTATATGGTGATAGTTGTAGAAATATTTGTAAAAGTGAAATAGAAAGTGATGTTGTGGAGTACATAATAGGATAGGAAGGCCTTGTGTTAATAAAATTGAAATTAGGGACCTAATTGATTAATGTGTCGCAAATAATTTGATATGGGAAGAATTCATTTCAAAGTAAAGGACATCCGTAAATACACTTTGACATCATTAGGTTGCATTCATAGAAACCCCATGGTGATTTATCTGTGAAAAAATAGCCAAAGAGAGTACTTATGATTATTAGGAGTTGCAAAATATTAGATTTATATAGCAATCACTAACTTAACATTGCTGCAATATAGGTGAAATTCTAAGCATCCTCCTAAAAGATGGTTGAGTAAGCAGTTTTAATACATTGAATTCATAGGAAGAGGAGAAAAAGAGTACTAGGTCCCAACGTTCTGTTGAATCCACAGCAGAGAGAGTAGGTGTTAGAGAGAAAACACTACCTGCAGTGGATCCCTAAACCCCCAACATCATGGTGAGGTTGCGATCAGGGGGATGATGACCATCAGCCTAGTATTGCTACATTAAAGGTGAAAGGTTTAGCACCATTCCAAAAAGAGGCTTTGGTACTGAATGTGGTAATTGTTACTTTTTTCCAGAAAAACATCTGCTGGAAAAAGTACTGGGGTATGGGGTGGGATAATTTGTAAATTTCCTACCCCATATCAAAGTACTTCTCCAACAATGATTATATCTCAATTTTTCAGTCATAAATAATTTGGTAATTGGGAGGACCTTTTTTCCAAGTAAAGGACATCCATTAATCCACTTGTACATCACTAGGTGACACTTATAGAAACATAAGACGACAAAGCACTGAATCAGTAGAGAAAAAGAACACTTACAAGTATTAGGATTGGGAGCTCTTTAAGATGTTTACCAACCAACACTGCTACAGGAAAGGTGAAATTTTTTGCAACCTTTAAAAAGACGAGTGCATCGGTTAAATACTGCAAAGTTCGTGGAAGGTGAATATAGAGGCTTTGAAAACTGAATGTCAAAATAATTACCATTCTTGAAAAGATAAATGCTGGAAAAGAAGTATGTACTGAGGTGGGGCGTATCAAGTTCCCAATAATTTTCCAGCAGGTCCAAGACTATAGATGTGAGATGAGGCGTGATATACAGTAAGGAATAGCTAAAAGTGGCTAGGAAGTGATGGTATGGAGTATGTTATAGGGCAGTAGGGACAAAATCGAAATTAAGGACTTGATTTATTAATGCATCACAAATGTTTTGGTATTGGAAGAATTAGTTTCCAAGTAAAGGACATCTGTAAATACATTTTGGCATCACTAGGTTTCATGGATAGAAAGTAAATAGATAATTTAGCTGGGATATGGTAGAGAAAAAGAGCATGTGTGATTGTTAGGAGCTACAGAAAAGTGGATCATGATAGTGATCACTAACTTGATAGTGCTACAGTAAAGGTGAAATTATTGGTAGAGTAAGCTTATTTGAATACAGCGAAGCTTGTCAAAGTAGAGATATGAGTATGGAAAATATATCTGCCTGAAAAGTACTTTGGTATGGGGTAGCAAGTTTACTACTTGCTTCCCCATACCCCTGTACTTCTATAGCAGAATGATTAACCTTGAATGTCAAGAGATGTGGGATACTACGTATCAGGTAGTTGTTGTATTGGTTGCTAAAGTGGTTAGGAAGTGACAGTAGAGAGTTTGCAATTGTGTGGGAAGGTCCAGTAGGGGCAAAATCGAAAATAGGAACAATACTTAGATGTGAATCAATAGGAAAAAATTGCACTTCTGATTGTTAGGGGCTACAGAAGAGCAGAAGTTTATATTGGTCACTAAACATTGCCACAGAAAAATTGAAATTTTGAGTACTCACCAAAAAGGTGGTAGAGTAAGTAGTTTCAAATACAACGAATCTTGTTTAAACTGAACGTTTTAAGGGTTTAGCTACTAAGTCTAGAAATAGAGCTTTAGTTATGGAAAATATATTGGTGGGA
The DNA here is from genome assembly GCF_015104395.2 of Macrobrachium nipponense. Classification (NCBI taxonomy): domain Eukaryota; kingdom Metazoa; phylum Arthropoda; class Malacostraca; order Decapoda; family Palaemonidae; genus Macrobrachium; species Macrobrachium nipponense. The sequence continues at coordinate 57,303,928 of NC_061102.1, read as the reverse complement.
AAAGAAGTACCGGGGTATGGGGTAGTAAGTTGTGAATTTGCTACCCCATAGCCCATTACTTTTACTGTAGAATCTGTCACTTTGAATCTCACATGAGATACAATAAGTAATAGTGAAAGTAATGAACCCCTTATAGGAACATAGTGAACATAGTATGGTTTTAACATTATACACGTTGCATGAATGTGTACAGCCATGAATGACCGAACGAGAAGCAGTTTTTTTTTTTCAAAGTACAACCGAATTGGATAACATCCGTTTGGCTTGTATTTCAATCATCGTAGGGTAGTGTGGGGGTATTACGTACTATTAGTGGAAAAATGTTACAGAAAAATCAGATTTAAACCTTGAAAATAAGGCTGAGGGTCAGAAGTAATGGGCTACCAACGACACACAACTAAATTTTATCAATACGAAACTAGGGACCTTTTTTGGCTATTTAACCAAAAATTTCCATTTTGTATGGATCACCCTCTTAGTGGGGGTGATCCATACATGCTATTTTCACCCCTAAAAAATTCATTACAAATTATAATGAATTAGATATTGCTGTCTAAAATTAAACAACACATTATCTAAAGTGTTCTATTAATGAACGAGCAACAGAGAAGGAGTTTTTTTAGCCTTATCTTGGCGATCAGTATGACATGTCCATTTCATCCCTGCAATACCAATAAGAAGTTTTATGAATGATATTTTGTTGTGTGAAATAAAACAAATAAGCATCCAAAATTGTTTATTTAAGAAAACAGTGGAAAAATAAAGTAAGTTTTGTACATTTATCACTCCTAGACCTACCTCATTTCATGTTAAATAAATACAATGGAACATCTTTGCTATCTTGATAGCGTAATCACAAAGCTGTGTCTCCTCCCCTGTGAAGACCTTGTGGGGACTGCCATGGAGAGGGACAAAGGTCTTACCATCAGATAACTTTCTGGATCTACTGACTTGCAAGCTTCCCTGATACTGCATCCTGTTACCACACAGTACTGAAAAGCCTCCTTCGAAGCAGTTCTGTCTGTTTGCCTCTCCTCCTTAGGCACAAACGTTCTCGGCATGTTTAAGTCTGCAAGTGAAATTACAAGTCATCAAATAACTGGTAATTACCAAAATAAACATTATGTGTCAAGCGTGGGGGTGCAAAGTACACCATTGTACGCTGCACCCCCATACCTACAGCTGTTTTTGAAAACAAAAAAAAAAATTTATCCAATCACCCTACACGATTATAAACTTCACAGCACACATACAATACTGCAAATGCTCACTGAACATCATTACATGTGTAACATCACATTTCAATTGCATTCAGAAAATATTTATTTTCCCTTACCATTTCAACCATGTAACAGTTTTTTTTTTTTTGGCACCTATTACACACCTGGTACTTGCATTTCTTCATATTGAATGTAAGTAAACTATTACATAGGGGTTTTATCTTGTTTGAATGTAAAAAATAAAGTATGTAAGAAATTTTTGTACGCTACTCCCCCTACAAGCCATATTGCCTTCTAACCAGTATCACAGCAACAATGTTGGATAAAACCTAGATATATCTTCATATATCACGTACATCTGCCTAATATTCATATTCAATACCTTACCAATAGGATCAGGCTTCATTCAAGATTAGGAAACAATATGACATGGATGTCTCAAGTTAAATTGGATGCTACAAAAATAAAAAAAATCTTACCTTCAATCCATACCGGTCGAGCTAGAAAAAATGAAAGCAGCCATCTTGGTTCACCGACGACCCCTCACATCTCCGTGTTGCCAACAGAGCTCTTATAAATTCTCTAATTTTAATGGAGCTTGTACGGTCCACCCCCTTGTACGCTAATCCCCCACATTACCCTACTACAGCACACTATTACTGTAGTTGTTATAAATGGCGTTATGTATAGAATAGAACTGAGATATCTTAATGTAATAACTTTATTCACTATAGATCAAAGATCAATAGGGAAATATACTGTTAAATGTAAACCTAATCATAACTAAAGCTGAGAAAACTGTTCAAGATGCTAATGACTATTATCGTACATCGGCAACAAGGATAAAACTCCAGTAAACGTATGCCACCAAACACAACCGTAGATAAAATTGAGATAAAATCATTTTAATCAAAACTACTTTTGCTTGAAAGAACACATTTTACTTTAGGTTTCACGCCGATATAAGATAAACAACGTAAAGTTCGTATTACGATTATATAAAGGAGAATTGCGAACAGAATCACATAATTTTTTTACGCAATAAACATGCCGTCAACGTAATCAGTTAACAAAAAAAAAGTAGTTCACATTCACAAAGAGACATATTCAATTCATATTTTCACCTAAAAACACGTTGTATAAGGAAAAATAACCTTGTCTCATATAAGCCAATTATCTAGATATTCGTTTATGCTAACTAGAAGCAAGAGAATTCACTCAGAATTGCGTTATGGTGAAACAAACTCGCATTTGCCATCAGCTGATTTCAAACCACAACATTGGCTGCTCCGCGGAATACTGGCTTAGATTTGCCATAGTATTTTATAATACAATAATATGAGAATACATACAATATTATTGGATACAGTGAAGTAATGTATAACTTTTGAAAGGATTTATGGAAAAGATGCATAATTAATAAAATAACACCTTGCATTTTTCGGAACAGTGACGGACAAGAACGAACATGAAAAAACATCCCCTGACAACATGGAGCGTACTTACAAAGGCTGCCTTACTTTGTATCATATTTATGTACAAAAATAAAAATACCCTATACATAATATATTTTCATACACTTTTTAAACATAAAAGCATAAACATTTAATAAATCGACACGTCGATCGCCAAATTTGCACTCTCTTTAACTATATTTTTGGAAGAGCAGCATACGGCGGCTTACAAGAACGAACATGAAAAGACATCGTAGTGATAACGTGAAGGGCAGTTGCAAAAGCTGCCTTTTTATCATATTTCTGCACAGAAATGAAAATACCCTATAAGTAATACATTTTTATACACATTTTAAACATAAATTTTAACTCGATACATTCGGAAGAGCGGCTCACAAGAAAGAATATGAAAAAAAAATCGCATTTGATAACATGAAAGGCAGTTTCAAAAGCTGCGTTTGTATCCTATTTCTGTGCAGAAATAAAAATACCCTATACGTAATACATTTTCATACACATTTTAAACATAAAAGCATGAACATGTATAAGTCGATACATCCAAAGCTAAATTTGCACTTATGTAACTCGATATTTTTGGCATAGAACAGCGTCAGAGGCATATATTTTACTCTAATACCTATGTAATAACTCTCCATAAAATTTATTAATATAATTTGCATAACCTTTATAGTCTGAACAGCATTTCTACATATGAATGAACTCGTTAGACAACGGCGCTAGCAGCTCTGTTAACTGAAAATTGTGCCGTAAAAATACCTTAAAATGCCTTATTTTTTTAATGAATATTTTTGACGACAGCCGTGAAACTGATTCGCTGCGGAGCGATTGCGCCGTTAACAGCGGGCTGCCTGTATAGGTGAAATTCTAAGTACCCTCCTAAAAGATGGTAGAGTAAGCAGTTTTAATACAGTGAAGCTTGGTTGAGCTGAATTTAGAGATGTTTGCTACCGAATGTTGAAATAAGTGTTACAGGTATGGAAAATATATCTGCTAGAAAAGCAGTACTGGGGTATGGGGTAGCAAGTTTACAAGTTGCTACCCCATATCCCAGTACTTGTATACGGCAGAATGGTTAACCTTAAATGCCAGATGAGATGTGGGTTACAATAAGGAATAGCTAATGGTAATGAACACCTTAAGGAGCATATTATAATTTTGTGTAGAACTGCAGAAAGATATGTATGAAAATGTATATCTGTTGCGATAGTTGTTAAGTAATTGTTGCAAAAGTAGTAAGGAAGTAACAGGAGAGAGTATGCAAGTTGGGAGGAAGGCCTACTAGAGGCAAAATCGAAAATAGGAATATTTTTTTTTAATGTGTTGCAAGTGATTTGTATTAAAAGAATTCCTTTCCAAGTACTGAGAAGGGTACCCGTTAATACACTTTAATATCAGTAGGCTGTATTTATAGAAACCAAATATAGATGGATTAGTTGTGAATCGATAGGGAAAAAGAGCACGCATGATTTTTAGGATCGACAGAAGAGTTGATAACATTGCTACAGTAAAGTAAAATTTTAAGACCCCTGCAAGATGATGGTAGAGTAAGTAGTAGATCTACTGTAATGAAGCATGTTTAAGGAAGGATTTATCCTACTAAGTGTAGAAATACGAGTTACATTTTGGAAAATAAATCCAGGGGAAAAGAAGTACTGGGGTATGAAGTTGTAAACTTGCCACCCATATCCCAGTCCTTTCATAGCAGAATGATTCACGTTGAATGTCAGATGAGATGTGGGATGCAATAAGGAATAATGAAAGGTAGTGAACACATTGAAGGAATAGTAGAGAGTATGAAATGGGGTAGGAAGGCTTAGTACAGGAAAAATATAAAATAAGATATTTACACTAATATCAATAAGCTGTATGCATAGAAACCAAATAGATGAATTAGTTGTGAATCAATAGGGAAAAAGAGCATGTAAGATTGTTTGGAGCTAGAAAAGAGCATATCTTGATAATTAAAATTAAGTTAACATTGCCACACTTAAAGTTAAATTTTATGTACCGAGCAAAAAAATGGTGGATTAAGCCATTCTAATACAATGTAGCTTGTTTAAGCTAAACATTGTAAGGGTTTAGCTAGTAAGTGTAGAAATAGAGATATAGTTATGGAAAATATATTGTTATGAAAAAGAAGTCTTGTGGTATGGGGTCTTGGTACTTGTACAGCAGAATGATTCACCTTGAATCCCAGATGAGGTACAATAAGGAATAGCAAAAGGTAATGAACATCTTGTAAGAACATAGTATAGAACTTGCACAAAAGTACGCAGGAAAACTATTTGTATAATTATGGTGATAGCAGCTGTAGAAATAGTTGCAAAAGTGGCTAGGAAGTGACGTGGAGTACATAATAGAATAGGAAGGCCTACTGCAAACAAAATCTAAAGGGACATTGTTTGTGTCGCAAATATTTGGTTTTATAAGAATTCGTTCCAAAGTAAACGATATCCGTAATTATGTTCTAGATTGCATTCATAGAAACCACAAGGGTGATTTATCCGTTAGAAAAAAAATAGAGAAAAAAAGCACTTACAGTTGTTAGGAGTCACAGAAGATAAAATCTTGATATCAGTCACTAACTTAACATTGTCGCAGATGGTGTAAAATTCTAAGTACTCTCCTAAAAGATGGTAGATTAAGCAGTGTTAATGCGATGAAGCTTGGTTCAGCTTAATTTAGAGAGGTTTGTTACTGATTTTCGATATAGTGTTAGTTATTGAAAATATATCTGCAGGAAAAGAACTGAGGTATAGGGTAACAAGTTTATAAGTTGCTACTCCATATCCCATTACTTCTATACAGGAGCATGATTCACTTTGAATGTCAGATGAGAGTTGGGATTCAATAAGGAATAGCTAGAGGTAATGGACCCTTAGGCAACATAGTATAAATTTTGTGTAAAACTGCAGAAAACTCTGTGAAAAACTAGATATACTATTTATGTGGATAGTTGTTGTTATGCAGTAGGGAGAAAATCAAAATTAGGGACCTAGTTTATTATGTTTCACAAATTATTTGGTATTGGAAGAAATGGTTTTCAAATAAAGAACATCCGTTTACACATTGGCATTACTACTAGGTTGCATTCATTGAAACCAATTGGATGATTTAGCTGTTAATTGACAGGAAAAAAGACCACTTAAGATTGTTAGGAGCTACAGAAGAGCAGATCTTTATAATGATTATTAACTTCTTACTGTCATAGTAAATGTGAAGTTTCAAGTACCAAAGGACTGTAGATTAAGCAGTTTGAGTACAATGAAGCTTGTTTAAGCTGAACATTGAGATAGTTTTGCCAATGAGTGTCAAAATGAAGATACAGGTATGGAAAATATATCTGCGAGAAGATAAGTACTTGTGTTTGGGGTAGCAACATCCCAGCACATTTAGGGCGAATTTATAGCAGAATGGTTTGCTTTGAATGTCAGATGAGATGTGGGATACAATAAGGAGTAGCTAAAGGTATTGAACACCATGAAGGAACATCATATAAATTTTGTGTAGAACATCTCAAAGATACGTATGAAAATAGTATATGGTTTGAGGTAGTTGTTTAACTAGTTGTTGAAGTAGCTAGAAAATGACAGTAGAGATTATGCAATATGGTAGGAAGGCCTACTAGAGGCAAAATTGTAAAGAGGAACATTATTTTTTAAAATATGTTTTGCAAATAATTTGTATTGGAAGAATTCCCTTCCAAGTAATGTTAAGGATATCGGTAAGTACTAGTACACTTTAATATCAGTAAGCTGTATTCTTAGAAACCAAATATAGATGGTTTAGGTGTGAATCGATAGGAAAAAAAAGCACTTATGATGGTTACGAGCTACAGAAGGTATGGTCTTGAGGCAAACACCAGCTTAACATTACCACAGGAGAGATGAAGTTTTAACAAAGATTGTCGAGTGAGCAGTTTTAATACAATGAAGCTTGTTTAAGCTGAATGTAGAGTTTTATTGCTAATGGTCAAAACAAAGTTCCAGGTAGTGAAAACATAGCTGGGGGAACAGGATTACTGTGGTATGGGGTATCAAGTTTGGAACAACAGAAGAGCAGAAGTTGATAACATTGCCACAGTAAAGTAAAATTTTAAGGCCCCCAGCAAGACGATGGTAGAGTAAGTATTAGTTCTAGTATAATGAAGCTTTTTAAGGAAGGGTTTATCCCACTAAGTGTAGAAATAATAGTTACATTTTGGAAAATAAATCCGGGGGAAAAGAAGTACTGGGGTAATGGGGTAGCAAGTCCCAAACTTTCCACCCCATATCCCAGTACTTTACAGCAGAATGATTCACCTTGAATGTCAGATGAGATGTGGGATACACTAAGGAGTAGCTAAAGGTAATGGACTCTTTAAGGAACAGAGTATAAATTTTGTGTAGAACTGCAGAAAACTGTACGAAAAAACTATATATATGTATGGAGGTATTTGTGGTAGAAATGGTTGCTGTAGTGTTTATTATGCCTGTATGGAGAAAATCAAAATTAGGGACCTAAGTTAATATTGGGTTTCACAAATGGTAATGGAAGAATAGTTTTCAAATAAAGAACTTCCGTAAATACACTGGCATTACTAGATTTTATTCATGATAAACCTAATAGAAGATTTAGCTGCGAGTAGACTGGGAAAAAGCACACTTATGATTGTTGGGAGCTCCAGAAGAGCAGATATTGATAGTGATCACTATCTTGATACTGCCATAGTAAATGTGAAGTTTTAAGTAAAAAAGGACAGTAGATTAACCAGTTTGAATACAATTAAGATTGTTTAAGCTGAACAGAGATAGTTTTGCCACTGACTGTTGAAATAGAGATACAGGTATGTAAAATATGTCTTTGACAAATGAAGTACTGTGGTGTAGGGTAGCAAGTTGCCTTATATATCAGTACTTTTACAGCAGAATGAGTCATCTTGAATGTCAGAAGAGATGTGGGATACAATAAGGAATAGCAAAAGGTAATGAATAACTTGTAGGAACATAGTACACAAATTGGGCAATTGTGCTTGAAAGAATTATATGTTGATAGTTAGCATCCCACTTCGGTGGTTGCGAGTTCGATTCTCGGCCATTCCATTGAGGAGAGAGATGTGTATTTCTGGTGATAGAAGTTCACTCTCGACGTGGTTTGTAAGTCATCTAAAGCCGTTGGTCCTGTTGCTGAATAACCACTGGTTCCATGCAACGTAAAAGCACCATACATACAAACAAACAAACAAATAAAATAGAAATTTGGGACCTATTTGATTAACGTGTCGCTAATAATTTGATATTGGAAGAATTCGTTTCAAAGTAAAGGACATCCGTAAATACACTTTGGCATCGCTAGGTTGCATTCATAGAAACCACATAGGTGATATATCTGTGAAAAAATAGGGAAAGAGAGTACTTATGATTATTAGGAGCTGCAAAAGATAAGATCTATATAGCAATCACTAACTCAACATTGCCACAATATAGGTGAAATTCTAAGTATCCTCCTAGAAGATGGTAGAATAAGCAGTTTTAATGTAGTGAAGCTTTGTTCAGCTGAATTTAGAGATGTTTGGTACTGATTGTCAAAATATATCTGCTGGAAAAGAATTACTGGGGTATGGGGTAGCAAGTTGCTACCCTATATCCAGATGTAGGTAACAATAATGAATAGCTAATGAACAATTTGAAGGAACATGGTATAAACTTTGTATAGAACTGCAGAACGATGCATATTAAAATAGCATATGTATGGGGATAGTTGTTGTAATGGTTGCAGAATTAACTAGAAAATGTCAGTAGAGAGTATGCAATTTGGTAAGAACGCCTACTAGAGGCTAAATCGAAAGTAGAAACATTGGTTTTAATGTGTTGCAAGTAATTTTTATTGAAAGAATTTCTGTCCAAGAACTCTATAAAGATATCAGTAGGCTGTGCTCATAGAAATAAGTAGATGATTTAGTTGTGAATTGATAGGGAAAAAACACTTATGATTGTTAGGATGTGCATAAGAGCAGGCATTGATAGTGATCACTGACTTAACATTACCACAGTAAAAGTAAAATTTTAAGTACCCAGCAAACAGATGGTAGACTAAGCAATGTAATATAATAAAGCTTGTTTAAGCTGAATTACAGTTATGGAAAATATATATGGGGGGAGAAGATGTACTCGGGTATGGGGTAGTAAGTTTACAAGTTAATACCCCATATCCCAGAATGATTTACTTTGATTGTCAGATGAGATGTAGGATTCAATAAGGAATAGCTAAGCTGATGAAGACCTCGTAGGAACATGATATAAATATTGTCTAAAATTGCTGAAAATTAAAAAAAAAAAAAAAACTTTATATGGGATAGTTTTTGTAGAAATAGTTGCAAAAGTGGATAGAAAGTGACGGCATGTCTAGTAGGGACCAAATGAAAATTAAGCACCCAATTTATTGATATAACAAATAATTTGATATTGGAAGAATTCTTTTTGAAGTTAAGTATATCCATAATTACACTATAACATTAATAGGTGCATTCATAGGAACCAAATGGATGATTGAGCTTGAATCAGTAGAGAAAAATAAAAATTTATGATTAATAGGAGATTTAAGCAGTAAAGCTGAAATTTTAAGTACCCTCCTAAAAGATGGTATTAAGCTGAACTAAAAGAGTTTTGCGAATGATGGAGTTTCAGTTATGGAAAATAATTCTGGGGGAAAAGAAGTAATGAGGTATGGGGTAGTAAGTTGTAAATTTGCTACTCCATATCCCATTATACTTTTATAGCAGAATAATTCACCTTGAATGTCAGATGAGATTTGGGATACAATAAGGAATAGCTAAAGGTATTGAACACCTTGAAGGGACAGTAAACAGTATATAATGGGGTAGGAAGGCATAGTTTAGGAAAAATCGAAAATAGGATCATTATTTATTAATGTGTTGCAAATAATTTGGATGATAAAAATTCCTTTTCAAATACTGTTAAGGATATCCGTAAATACACTTGGATATCGCTATGCTGTATTCATAGAAACCAAATACATGATTCAGTTGTGAATTGATAGAGAAAAAGAGCTCTTTTGATTGTTCAGAGATACAGAAGAGCAGATCTTGATAATGATGAAAATTGCCCCAGTTGAAGTTAGATTTTAATTTGCCAGCAAAAAGATGGTAGAATAAGCAGTTTTAATTCAATGATGCTCGTGGAAGCTGAACAACATCTAAATGTAAGTATAGTAGTTATAGTTATGGAAAAATATATCTTGGGGAAAAGAAGTACTTGGGTATGGGGTAGCAAGTTTCACCAGAATAGATCACTTTGAATGTCAGTTGAGATGTGGGATACAATATGGAATAGCTAACCCTTTGATGAAGTGGGGGCTAAAGGATCCACTGCAGAGACACAATGCTCTCTTATGCCTACTCTCTCTGCTCTGGATTTAACTGAACATTAGGACCTCTTAACTCCTGTACCCTGCTTATAAATTTTCTCCTTTCCTTCTTCCTCTTGACAACCTTGGCATGGTATTGGAATTTTCTGTTAACTTTATAGAGGGTGGAGTTGGACAGCTTGCCAGACTACCTATAAAACTATAAATACCCAATGTTGTTTTATTTTTTTTTGGGGGGGGGGGGCAGTGAATTTTCATGCTAAGCCATGCCCTCAGTGCTTGGCCCAGTTTTGATGGACTGGCAACCCTCAAGGCACTGTGGTCATGGTGTACATCCAGGTGAGGATCCCTGGACAATACCACTTCTGGTAACATTGCTCATCCTGAGGAGAGCTTATTGTTTGGAAGGGGATTCCCCCTCCAGAAGGACTTCAGGTATCAAGGACCCATCTGGGCTAATTCTCGTCTTCGTTTTTTACTGGCGTTAGGACCTGCTTGAGTCATTGGACCCCAGTAGCACAAAACTGTCCAGGGACATTTGTTTGTGGCGTGTTTAAAATTTGCCTAAAGGGGAACACTGCAAGTTATTCAATATGTTGGAGACATGGATTACTTACAACATCTTTGTTGGGACGATAGTTCTCCACCAAATATTTTACATCTCTCCACTTTTGCAAACATGTCCCTAGCCCAATATCCGTTTTCTATGAGAAGCAGCTTTGGTACCCCAGCTGTTGACTAAGAGCCCGGTCAGCAAGCATTTACCCTACCCAGACTGGAAGCAAAAAGAGAACACAATAAGGCAACTACTCTCTGGCGTGCTATCCCTTGAGCACAAGGGCCTATGATTGTTTGTGTGGATTTTTGTTATATATTTTTTTCTTTATCTTAATTAGTTCATATAATTTAAGCCATATTAGCTTTTCATTAGATCATGAATGTTGGTATATTGCAGTAAAATGGTTAGGCAAAGATGAGCGAATTAAATTACTTCTAGAAAAAGACAGGCAGTGATTTTCTGTTTTCTAAGTTTTCCTCGCCCCTGAAAGCTAGTGAGGCTATGGAGGGCCGATCTGTTTCTTTCATTTGACGTCATCTCCAAGGGTTGAGAGAGAGAGAGAAAGTTTCACAATTGGTATCGCTGTTAAGGTTGTGTAGTATGTGTTTGTGTTTTTGGTTTTCCGTAAAAGAGAGAGAGAGTGCGTAATTGGTGGATGAATGGTTAACAATTGATTGGCTGTTGGTGAGTTCTGGGTTGTCTGCTGGTGAGGTTGGAGTTAGTCATTATGATCAGAGTTCTGGGAAGTCGGTCGGTCTGAGATCAGAGCCTGTAATGGACAGTATAGTCGGCAGCAGTCTTGGAAGAGTTTTTTGATGGTCAGTTGTATTGTGTGTCATTGATTAGTCTTCGTTTTTGCACTACCAGCAGGAGAAAATTTTTTTCAAGTTTACTTATAAAAAACAAAAATCACACTGAACATAAACCTAATCTTACTTGGTTCAGAGCGAGAGCGAGGTCATTGGCCGTACCTACGCCAGCCTCCTGTTCTCGAACCAACATATCATACACTAGTATGCTGCTGCCTGTATGCAGGAAATTTAAAAATACATTTTCAAAATTTTGTCATTACTGTATTAATTGCTAACCCTATTGTAAAATTGGATTATCGTAAGACAAATTATCTTAACTTGAACACTACCAGTATTTATAACCCCACATGGAGGTCTCACACAATATCAAAATATAAGAAATAAAATCAATAAAAAGATTATTAGCAGATATTTTTAAATACATTTACGTTAATTTACCAAGAACAAAGATTCACTAACTTTTTTGTACATGATTTTTCTAATATTTCCTGGCACTTTTCTTTGCAAAATTACATTTACAACTGACCTACTTTCGTAAAAGTCAAAAACAAAAATCAACAGCAACCTCTTGTTAGATTCATGAACAAATTTACAAAACCTTTGTGAGAGAGATGCAGTACATTCTCCCTTTAAGCCATAAGTAGAACTGAAGTCCTGAGACACTAGATTCGTGATTTTAGCCGTAAAAATTGCCATTAGTGAATTTATGGGCTATGGAAGCGTTGGCACCTCTTACCTCCCCGATTCTTAACAAATTGCTGGTGCTTAATTTTGTTTATCTACAGGATCAATTTGTCCACCACCCCAAAGCTGTTATTACTACTACTGAGAAGCTACCCATCCATTGAGGGTTAAAACTTTAGTGGATTGGTTGGATTAAAATGTCTTGGGGAACCAAGCACCTGTCTCTTATGTGAAAAGAATTTCAAAACTTAAGCAGGAAGAAGGCTGCACAAGAGAGTCATCCTGAGTAATTCCATAGAGAGAACTGCATAAATGGGAGCCAGAGCCAACGGTTCCTGCTCTTGGTGCCAAAAGGACAGCTGGAACCGGCTCTTATGATTAACTGGCGGGAAGGACAGCATCTGTGTTCTAACTACATTAAATAAATATTGTATTCAGAAGTTTAACATTTTACATCTTTGTATTGGGGAAGAAAACAATCTAATTACGAAAACGTAATTTTTTTTAAAGAATAACTCCAGCCATTGGAAAATAAACTTAATTTTAAATACCATCAGTTAATGAAAAAATAAAGTATATAATCAAATAAAGTATATAATCTTATAGCTAAATAAAATAATCTCAATCTTTTATGTAATTAGAAACATTAATAAAAGTTCTCACTTACCTAACTTATTAATTATTACAGCATGTTATTGTTCAGGGAAAGAATCATATTAACATTTTTGTCCTTTAGACAACTTCGTCTTTCGACACCACTTTGCCAGCCGTAGAAAATGTCTTTTAGGTAGCACAAATGATACAGGCGAGCAGATATATGTATATTTGCTTGTTCTTGTGTCCTCAACTGTCCTGTCTGTGGGACTGTGAGTGATGAGACAAGCTGGCATCAGGTGGCCAAGAGAGAGGACCATCTAACGCTGCCTCCCGGAGCATGCCAGTCTGTCACTTATACTCTCAACCGACTGCTGCGTGAGAGACATTAGTTAGTTAGTTGTTGGGCAACCACTATTTGATTGATTTCTAATCATGAAATCTAGGTCTTTGGAATCGGTTCCGAAGGCAGGAACTGTTTCCGAGTTAACGTGTTTGGAACCACAAGAATCTGTTCTTGCCCAGCCCTACTGCTAATTTGAGACATGGCTTAGTTTGTGCAGATTATTAGAAGCTATGAAGGTCTCATTTCTGGTAAGATATTCTCTTATTATTGTTTGTAAAGTAATTTGCATTCATCAATTGTTTGTACGAATGCAATGGCGAAACACAAGGAATCAAATATTGTCTATTTCTGTTCATAAAGTTATTTACACATGGGCCATTGTTAGGCAAAATAAAGATGACAAATAAAGAACTCTCTGTTTTTGGAGCAAAGAAACATACCATATTAAGGCAATAACATGGCATAGGTACTAGAGGGCAGGTGGATGAAAACTATGTAAAAGAGCTCCATTACACCACCATAGAATAGCACAAAGCCGTTTTTGAAGTTTCAAAATAACCAAGTCTGAAGATGTTGCATTGCCAAGAATCTTCCAAGATGACCACCTCTCATCTTGTTTAGTAGGTTGTATTCTTATGAAAGTTAACACTTCATTGTGAGTGGGATATTTACTAGGCTGTGTTCACGAATTTTGATCCAATTTGTAATATGTCAGTAGATATAACAAATGCCATAGGTAGCCTAAATATGGAAGGTTTATGTATTGGTGCCAAAGGCTTTGGGCGTGGTATAAGGAATTGGCTCCCACTAAAAAAAGGAAAATAATATGAATTAGACTTAGAACTTAGCTCTTTTAAATGTAAAGGCTCACTGAGTGATAAGAAGTTGACCTTAACATGGCATACTGTGATGAAGAAAGAATAAACTCTATGGTAAGTCAGCTTCGACTAAGTTAAAGGATCTGAGGAGAGCTTAATCTAAGGTACAGGAGCTATGTGATGAGGAACCACAGTTTATATGATAGAAGTGGTGAGTTGAAGTTGAGTTAGACAAAGTCTTCTGAATTAGAGGACCATCTAAAGGTACTGTTTGGTGATAAATTATCTGTTAGATCCAAACGGTCAAAGGGATCAAAGGTCTACCAAAGCATGAGCTGTAGGTCAAGTGTAGGTTGTTATAAAAGGGTAGAATTAAGTGCAAAACTAGCTAGGCTAACAACAGAAAGGAAGTAACATGACAGGATCCAAAAGGCTCGTGCAGATTTGAGAAAACCACGACTAAGCAGAAGCAACTGCAGATGAGTTAAATGCAACTAAACAAAATACAGATATGGAGCCATGTCCTCCCATTCTTCCCTTAACTGAAAATAATCAGGAAACATCATAACCATGCATCGGTATCTAGAAGATAGTCTAGCTGTCATCTCTTTCCCATTCTCAGTCTCAAGCAAAATGTGCAATTCCATTATTAGATACTTTAAAAATGACTGACAATGGCCAAAGAGTTGAAATTTAGGGTAAGGAGCAAGTTTATATTAGAATAGAGCCTAACCCACATACAAAGTTGTTTGAGTCAGAAACGCGTGTAGTTCATACTGAAAGGTCTAGGATACTCTTAATTAACAAATTGGGCATAAGACATACTGACTGAATGTAGATGAGGTTAGGCTAGGCCATGATTTAAGACAAACTCCAGAGTTTACTTGACCTGATATATCTAGGTTAGGTAGGTAGTTTGAGTCACCTAAAGTCTGTGGTCAGGTTAGTAAGCCAATTCAACCATAGATGCAAAAGGGTTTTTTAGGTTGTATGAATCAGAATCTAGAGAGGCCAGCTAAATAGTTTGCCAGCAAGCAACATAAAGTTGTTTTGATTCTCAGAGGTGTTTTCGGGGACTTAATATATCTGTTTTGGGAAGCATTATTCAAGACTGATTAAAAATAGAACAGATGATGCTGTGGAAGTTACATTTGTTGGATAAACTACACTAATGGAGAAGCAAAGGTAATCTTATTCCTTTTGGCACACAAGAGCATATACAAAGGCTCTGAAGATACTTCATGGAAACTAAATTATAGTCTGAAGCATTTAGGAATAAACTCAAAGATTGACGAAATATTGCAATAAATGTAGGTTATGGTCTCAGATAAATTTATAATTTTTTGGGACACTGCAAAGTGGCTATGAAATCAACAAAGTTATCTCTCAGTTCCTGGTGATCCCAAAGAAAATAGAACTATGCTCCAGAAATTACCACCTCAAGCTGCAGAAAGATGGCCTAGTGACCAAAGAATATTATGTAATGAAAATGACTTACCATCTATTAAATTTGTTAGTTTCATGGGAGTTGAGGCAAATAATTGTAGTCCAATCTCATTACATGGTGCACTTGACAAGAAAATGGAGACTAAATCAGTGCCCAAGTAAACTCATAAGTTTGTAAAGAGCACTTCCTTCAACACGATCTCTGATGAAATGCTTAGTCTTAATGCAGATGTTAGTTATAAAGAAAATTGGAAAAGAGAGAGAAAAAACTAGATTATTGGTTTATACTGTAACCAAGGTCACAATATTAAAAACACTTATTTCTGAAGCTCAAACTTTCTCAGAACACTGAGTATATGTTGTAGAAAAACTTTTGTAAAGGTTGTTTTAGAGTTGGTCCCTTTTATAGGTCTTGTAAAAGCCCAAGAAAAATGTACTCACTGCAAACGATGGCATCCAACAATTATTTTTCAAATTATTTTCATATGATTATACCACTGTTGTTAAACCATAAAGATGTTAATGATGGTCTAATTGTTTATGATCTTTTGGATGATCAGTCAGATGCATGCTTTATAAACCAAGGTGTCTTAACCAACTTGAATATTCAGGGCCAAAGTATAATCAATAGTTTCCATGATGCTTGGTGAAGAAGCTATTGATACAGTTCAAGTCCATGGTCTTTCTTAAAAGGGATGGATGGGGTTACTGAGGTGTAATTGCCATCTATTTATTCCATGGAAACCCTTACTGCTAAAAGGGAACAAATCCCATGGAAAGAAATAGCTTTAAAAATGCTGCTTTTACATAAAATTACTGGAAAGTTATTGGAATATGATCCTAATGTTGAGATTGGTCTTTTGATTGGCATCAACTTCATTAAGGCGGTGAAACCTTTAGAAATAATTCTTGGTTCTGACAATGAACATTAAGGCCTGTCCACACGACCGGGCCTGATCGGCAGACTTCCCCTCTAACAGGCACACTTGACGGGCAAACCGTCAAATTGCCCAATGGGTCTTGTAGCAAAATCACCATGGTGGTGCCCGATGGCTTGAACTTCGACCCTGGCAGACATACGTTAACCATATACATTTCTTTTACTGGGTCATTCTTTGCACCATATTCTCTTCTTTTTCTTCTATTTTATCACACACAAAGCAATTATCATGCTACACAATATCTTCTTCTTAGTGGTAGGCACCATGTTTTATCGTACCACACTGAACACACTACTGGTATCGTCGGGCACGCCCTCCTCTCCATCGCCTTACCCGTGTGGACAACATTCACGGGTAAGCCTGCCAAAATTTGCCCTTTAACCCTTTAACCGTTTAGTACGTATATATACATAGCACGCCAACGCTACCTGAGCCGTTTAGTACATATATATACGGGGAGCAGATGTTTTGACCGTGATGTTTAGTACATATATATACAATTGATTTCTCCTGCCTTTCTTTCAAGGTAAATCCTCTATAATGTATCCTCTCTAGGTCTGAGGAAGTATTGTTGACCTTATCCAAACAAAAACACATCCTCCCAAACCCTTTTTATCATAATTTTCCTGATTTTCTATACAGGGGGTCCTCGAGTTACGACGTTGATCCGTTCTTAAGATGCGTCGTAACACGATTTTCAGCATAAGTCGGAACATTGAAAAATACCACGATTCAATGTAAATACCTATCAATAACAATGAGAGAACAATTCCTTACCTTTATTAATTTGGTTGGCTTGCACTCTGGAGAGGGAGCTGCGGTGCTGGAGAGACTGGGGGAGGTTAGTGAAGAAAAAAAGAACCTCCAGGAGATGCTGGGGCAGGTGATTCTTGAGGTGAGGCAGAACATACTACTGGAGATGCTGGGGCAGGTGAATCTTGAGGTGAGGCAGAACCTACAGAAGGTGCTGGAGATGCTGGGGCAGGTGAGTCTGGGTTAGCAGAACATTCAGAAGGTGCTGGAGATTGTGGGGCAGGCGAGTCTGGGTTAGCAGAACCTTCAGAAGGTGCTGGAGATTGTGGGGCAGGCGAGTCTGGGTTAGCAGAACATTCAGAAGGTGCTGGAGATTGTGGGGCAGGCGAGTCTGGATTAGCAGAGGCAGCTGAGGTAGAGGGTACAGGATCTCTTGCAGGCCTCTCTACCTTCTTAAAATACTGCTCCAGGTTAGTGTGAACAGAGAGCAACCTCTTTTTTCATCCAAGATTTAATTGTAACACCTGCATCAAATCCAATGATGCCTCTGGCAACCCTAGTGAACCTGTCCAAGTTGGGATCCTGAGCCTCAAAAGTTGCCAACACTTGCTGCAACTCTGCAAAACCTCTTGCCAAGTCCTGCCTTGTGAAAGCCTTAGGCCTGGGGTGGGTGCTTCTTCTTCTTCCTTTATCATCTGCTTCTCCAGTTGTATCAGGTCCTCAGCAGATAACTCCTCGCCATGAGACTCCAGCAGCTCTGTAACATCATCAACCTCCATCTCCAAATTGATTTCCTTACTCAGGGCAACAACGTTCTTGACAACTTGCTGAACTGTGTCCTCAAACCCATGGAAATCATTCACAAATTGAGGACAAATTTTCTTCCAGACACCATTCATGTTTGTTTGCTTAACCTCTTCCCAGGAATCAGCAATGTTCTTTACAGCATCAAGGATGTTGTAGGATTTCCAAAAGTCCTTCAGAGTCAAGTCCTTCTTGGTTTCAGTTGCCTGTAAAGCCATAGCAATTGTCCTTCGTAGGTAGTAGGCCTTGAACGAAGCAATCACTCCTTGGTCCATAGGCTGTAAAAGGGTCGTGGTAATAGGTGGAAGGTAAACCACCTTGACATTAGGGTTGAAGTCTCCCAGCTGGGCAGGGTGTCCAGGGGCATTGTCCAGCACTAGCAACACCTTAAAGGGGATACCCTTGGAGGCGCAATACCGCTCCACACTTGGAACAAAATGGCTTACGAACCAGTCCTCAAACACAGCAAGTGTCACCCATGCCTTCTTGTTGGACTTCCAAATTACTGGTAGTTGACCCTTCCAAATGCCCTTGAGTGCCCTTGGATTTTCAGCCTGATACACCAACAAGGGCTTCAGTTTGAAGTCGCCAGCTGCATTACCCCCAAGAAGTAAAGTTAGCCTCTCCTTGCTGGCTTTATGACCGGGTGCTGACTTCTCCTCCTTGGCGATGTAAGTGCGGTTAGGCATAACGCTTCCAAAACAAACCTGTCTCATCCACGTTAAACACTTGCTGAGCAGAATAACCTCCCTCCTTAATTATCTCGGACAACGCTTTAGGAAATTAACTCGCTGCTTTCTCATCCCCACTAGCAGCTTCACCTTGCACTTTAAGGTTATGGTAATTGGCCCGAGCCTTAAATCGCATAAACCAACCCCTTCTAGCCACAAACTCTTCACTTTCACTTCCCCTCGAGTAGGTTCCTTCACGTGGTGAGGGGGTAAGGGATTCTGCCTTCAAGTTTGCGAAGGCCGAATCCTGACGGAACGCCTACAAAACTTTTGGCATTAATTTGCGTGGACATTTCCACTTTCAAAAAATTTTTCTGCTTGGGTGAGTCTGGGAGGGGTTCGTGGTTTGGAGGGGGTTTGCATTCGAAGCTAATTGTGGGAGTTGTGGTGGTGAGTCACCACCCAATACGGTTTGGACCCAAGAGATGGTGATGGGATTTTCCCATTGTTATCTTAAGGGCGGAACCATCTCCAGGGATCAGCCCATCGGAATCCAGGGGGGGCTGGTTTTTGGGATGGGACTCCTGGCTTTTGTCTGGAAGCTCACCAGTATGTTTGGAGTGGGGAGTCAGTCCCATTAGTGGGGGTAGAACTCCCAGCAGCAGATTGGCTTATACCTGGGCCACTGCAAGCATATTGGTGCTATCCCGAAAGGGTAGGGTATGGGGCAGACCGTGGGGAAGCAACTTCTACGTGTGCCATTGGTGGAGAATGTCGGACCCTGTCTAGTCCGCGATACCTTGTTGGTCTTCCCAAGCAGTTGTTGTGTGTGTGTGTGTGTATATTCCCCCCCCCCCCTTTTTATTTTCCTTCAAACTAACATGGATAATATGTCTAGTACATTGTCCCCTGGATCCCCCGACTCTTTGGCACCGTTGACAACCTTAGGCTTGGATAAGGACCTCCCTTTGCCATCCCCAACCTCCTCCAATGAAAACATCAAAGATTCTTTGATTGTTACTACAAGCCCTTATGTAGTTCAGAACAGAGGAAAGAATAGCAGATTTAATAATAGAAATAAGAATGCTAATCCTGATATTGGAATTTTACTTGGATCTCAAGAACCTGAGACTTATAATAAATACCTTTCTCTTGATATCGACAAAAGCATAAAAGAACTGAATATATTTGAGTCATAGAGATATTGTAAAATGCATTGGCAGAGAACCAAAGATAGCCTCTCAAGGTGAAGGAAGCTTGCTTGTGGAAGTTTCATCACCAGATGAAAGTAGAAAATTACTGTCTATTAGTGCTGTAGAAGGAAGCACAGCAAAATGCACTCCTCACAAAACAATGAATCAGTCTAAAGGAGTAGTGTATAGTACTGAACTCCTACATTATTCTGAAGACACTCTCCGGAAAGAATTTGCTGATCAAAAGGTGGTAGATGTGAGACGAATCAAGAAAAAAGTATTGGGAATATTACATCACCAACACCTACTCTGATACTCACCTTTGATTGTTTGAGACTCCCTAAATTTCTGAAAGCTGCATGGCTTCACCTGCCAGTTAGACAGTATATTCCCGCTCCCAGAAGATGTTTCCATGCCAAATGTTTGGCCATTTGATAACAAACATGCTAGGAAAAAAGAAAGGAATGAACAGCCATATGCTTTAACTGTGGAAGAAAAGAGCATGGGAATTGTGAACTTACTCCATGCTGCCCTAATTGTGGGGGAGACCATAATGCAGCACATAAATCATGTATCAAATATCTCATTGAAAAAGAAACACTTTGTATCAAGACTCAAGAGCGCATTACCTTTAAAGAAGCAAGACAAAAGACTTTGCAGAAATTCAACACCCAGAAGTCATTTGTAGATGCAGTAAAAGGAAATGAGGAAAGTCAAAAGAAATTGAATCTCAAAAACTGTAATGAAGATAAAGAAGAAAAAATGGATGCTGGGAAAATTGTCAACAAGAGGGCTTTAAGTGAAGAGTCTGTAACAATGCCTGAATCAAAAGTCAAGCACCTTGAGAAAGGAGATACATCCGTAGAAAAAGTTGATTCAAAACAAAAAATGAGTAAACCTTCACCATCCTGTGGTTCAGCTGACCCTCATAGAACATCGGAATTAATGGAAAATAATGAGTCGTATCCCACTATCTTATCATACAAAACAGCAGCAACAATTGTAGAACCTAAGGCAAACAAAATGTTAAACTCAGTTCAGCTTGGTTTAGACAATAAAATTAGACTAGCTGAAAATGATAAACCAGATACTGCAAGGGTCGAAGATAATACTAAAGATACTGCTGTTTCAAATACCATCATAAATGATCACTTGGTAACATTCAAATGACCCTCTAAGTACTCCTTCGACATCTGGAACTGTACCAAAAGTCCGTCACAAAACTCGGATGTCATCTTCGAAGAAAAAACCTAACAAAACGATCTTGGACAGGGGATCATCCTCTAGAAAATAGGTATTTCTCTGCTATACTACAATGGAACTGCCAGGGACTTCACGCCAAATATGAAGAGCTACTATGTTTGATTAATACTTATAATCCAGTATGCTTAGCACTACAAGAGACTATGCTAAGCAACAACAAAATGCTTATTCCTAAAGAGTTTTTTGCATTCCACTCCCAATTCCCTATACAGGGAAATTCGGGTGGAAGTGCTCTTCTTGTAAGACGAGATATTGCTCACTCAAAAATACAGTTGCAAACTCAATTACAAGCTGTAGCTGTCAAAATTCACTTAAAAAAGACTTACACAATTTGTTCATTGTATCTCCCTCCTAATAACCCAATACTTGAACGACAGTTAACACACTTGTATGAACAGCTACCCCGACATTTCTGTATTGGGAGACTTTAATGGTCGACATGAACTTTGGGGTGACATTTTAACAAATCAAAGAGGAAACCTTATCTTATCATCAATAGAAAATTCAGATATGACCCTTTTAAATACTGAAAAACCCACCCATTTTCACATTCAGACTGGTGCATTTTCATGTATTGACTTATCTATCACCAGTTCTTTGATACATTCATTGACTTCAACTGGGAGGTATTGGAAGATCTATACGGCAGTGATCATTTCCAATTGTCATCAGAACAGAGAAATATGAGCCAGTATACAGAATGCCTAGGTGGTGTACCAATAAAGCAAATTGGCCCCTTTTCGAGGAACTCAGTTATACTGAACTAGATGCAAAAGATATGCCAACAATAGGAGAAGCAGTGTTCTATTTAACAATGATTTTTACGTTTGCAGCAGAAAAGGCAATCCCAAAAACCAGTGGAAAATTGCATCGGAAGCCGTTCCATGGTGGAATGTTCAATGCAAAATAAGACAAAGCCATGAGAGCAGCTTATACTAGGTACAGAAGACATCGCTGTGAATGCTACTTGATCTCCTTTAAAAAGGCTCGAGCCAAATTCAGATGGCAAATAAAGCATGCGAGACGAGAATCATGGGCACTTTTTATATCAACAATTACCTGGAAAACACCTATGAGCAAGATCTGGACAGTTATTAAGAAAATAGCAGGAAAGTACAATCCTAGTCCCCTTCCAGTTTTAAAAGTCAACGGTGACTTTATAACAGACTCAAAGGCTGTAAGCAATGTTTTTGCAGAACATTTTGCAATGATATCAAGTAGGGATGAAAATTCTCCATTCTACAGGGAGAGAGTGTTAGCAGAGTCTGAAACAATTGATTTTACCTCTCTTAAATCTGAATCATATAATATGCCTTTTACCATGGAGGAATTTTTATTTGCTCTTGGTAACAGTAAAAACACTGCACCTGGACCTGATGAAATTTTATATGAAATGATCAAGAATACTTCAAAGGAAACTAAATTTTTTATTTTAAGTATATTATTAATAGAATTTTTAAGGAGATGGTTACCTTAGTGTTTGGGAAATAGCAACAGTTTTACCCTTTGTTAAGCAGGGAAAGATTCATCTGTCCCTACAAGCTATAGACCAATAGCTTTAACTTCCTGTTTTTGTAAACTTATGGAAAAAATGGTAAATTTTAGGTTGGTATGGTTTTTAGAATCAAAGAAGATTATATCATCATCTCAGTGTGGCTTTCGCCGTATGCATTCTTGCACAGATGTATTGATACGTTTGGAGAATGCAATTTGTCAGGCATTTGCTTCCAAGCAGCATTATGTGGCGGTTTTCTTTGACCTAGAAAGGCGTATGATACTACCTGGAGGCATGGAATTATGAAAGTCTTGCATGAAATTGGTCTGCGTGGAGAACTACCACTTTTATTAAAGTCTTTAAAAAACCGTTATTTTAAAGTCAGAGTAGGTAGTACTCTGTCTAATTTGAAAGAACAAGAGGAAGGAGTACCACAGGGAAGTGTGTTAAGTGTCACTCTGTTTGCCTTAGCCATAAATGGGATAGCCTCAAAAATTCCAAAAGATGTAATGTCAACAATGTTCGTTGATGATTTATCTATTTCGTGTGCTGCATCTAAAATGTCTGTTGCAGAGCGAAAACTCCAGTTGGTAATAAATAAAGTTAACAGTTGGGCAGCTGAGCATGGTTTTAAATTTTCCTCTGCCAAAAACAGTTGTTATGCATTTTTGCCGTATCAGAGGGGTTCATCCAGACCCAGATCTGTTTTTAAATGGACAGAGACTCGCATGTGTACAGGAAACAAAGTTTTAGGCCTCATCTTTGACAGCAGGTTGACATGGGAAGATCATCTCAGGAGCCTCAAAGTCAAATGCATGAAGGCCTTAGATGTTTTAAAAGTCTTAGGTCATACAAATTGGGGGGCTGATAGAAAGCACTTGTTACATGTTTATAAAGCAATAGTTGCTTCAAAATTGGCATATGGGTCAGAAATCTACTCATCAGCTACGACAAGGAGATTAGATACTTGAATGCAGTTCATCATGGGGGAATTAGAATTGCAACAGGAGCCTTTAGATCCTCTCCAATATCTAGTTTATTAGTGGATGCAGGTGAACTGCCCTTAGATCTGATAAGAAAAATTTACCCTGTTGAAATATTGGTACCGCATACAGAGAACTCCTGAGTCCTTAGCTTACAATACTGTTTTTAAAAGGCAATTTTTGTATTTATGAAAAATATGCTTCATATCCAAAGCCTTTGGATACAGGGTAAAATATGCATTAGAGGAGCTCAATGTAATAAAAAGAAAAGTAATTCCAGCAAAATTTTCAAGATTCCCTCCATGGAAGTTGCCCTCTGTGAAAATATTGTAAATGGTTTTCTGGTGCAAGGCAGACTGTTCAGGTGATATTCTTAAGCAGAAATTCCTTTGCCATGCTGAAAAACAAGATAACTCAAGGCAATTCTTTACTGATGGGGCTCCAAATCCAGTGCAGGCGTTGGGTTTGGAGTGGTAGACCCTAACAGTAGTGTTAGTGGTGCATTACCAAGTTGTGCTTCTATTTTTACTGCTGAACTTTTTAGCATTTTAATAGCCCTAAAGAAAATTGTAACTTTAGAAGGAGATAATTTTACCATTTTTTAGTGATTCCAAGAGTGCCTTGGAAGCTTTGGCATCTTTCAATCCAGTACACCCTGTGGTACTGGAAATAACAGAGTGGTTGTTTTTATTAAAACAAAAACAGAAGGTAGTTAACCTCTGCTGGGTTCCTTCACATGTTGGTATTGTTGGAAATGAACGAGCTGATGAATTGGCTAAGTTAGGTACATCAAAAAATCCAAAAAGTATAGCAATTCCCTGTTCAGACTACATTCCTGAAATTAAAAAGACTGTAGAATCAGTTTGGCAATTCTATTGGACAATAGAGAGTAATAATAAAATGAGAGAAACTCACTGATGTAATCAACCCCTGGCTTTATATGTTAGAAGACCGTCGGAAAGAGACTGCATTATGTAGGTTACGGATCGGCCCACACGCACGGATTTACTCCATGGGTTTTTTAATGAATCAATGGACCCTGAACCATTTTGTGAGGATTGTCTTGTTCCCCTCACAGTAAAACATTTAATAGTAGAATGCCCCAGCTTAATATCAGCAAGGAACCGTCATTTTAACGTAGTTGGAAGAATGGATCTTAAACTAGATGCCATTATAGGTAGAGATTTAATGAGGATAAGCTTTTTAGTTACCTTCGAGAAGCAGGTCTTCTTGAAAAAATTAGGTTAGTTTGGTCAAGATGTTGAGTTTGTGTATGTGTTAGTATGTGTCAGTGTATATCATTTGCTTTTAAGTCTTTTTAGGATCAGGAAATTTGTTTATGTACATAAAATTTACCTCCAATAATTGATATATCTATTACCATATATAATGTTTTAGTACTTTTAATATCTATTTATTTTGACAACTCTGTAGAATTTGGAAGTTTGCGGGGTGCCTATGTTGCTTGTATTTTTTGTTTACAATTAATTTGAAATAGGTGTATAGATGAGATAGGTATTTTGTGTGTTTTTGGGTTCTCTGTAGTTCTCTGACAGATTTTATATAAACATATTTATAGCATTTTAATTGACTTTTTCCTTTGCAATTCCTTTTAATGATACGGCGTCAATAACCACGTCGTTGCGACGCCAGTAAGAATTAATCAATCAATCAATCAATCACTTTCACTTTCCCTCCCCCTTTTCTGTTTTTTCAACCGCTTTCAAACAATCTTTTCGCCTTCTCCTGAATCACCATAAGGCTGACTGGGATACGCCGTTGATTTTGGTCTTCCAACCAAAGCACCAATAACCTTTCCATTTCAATTATTAGACCACTACGCTGCTTAGTTATCACTGTCGCTTTCATAGGAGCAGATCCTTTCACATGTTCAACGATGCGCTCTTTATCTTTGATAATGGTAGCAACGGTCGAATGGCTAAGGCCAAGCGAGCGGCCAATGTTTGTTGGCGTTTCTCCCTTCTCAGATTGCTTTATAATGTCCACTTTAATTTACATGGTGATAGCCTTTCTTTTCTTCGATGCACTACCATCAGAAGAGTCCGCCTTGCGCTTGGGAGCCATAACAAAGAGCAAAAAGTTACAAAAACGATACAACACGAGGGAGAGAGAGACAGTGTAAACAACCAAAATGGCGTATGGGCGAGGAATGAGCGTAGCGAAGCGACGCCGTCCTCTCCCCCACAAAGCATATTCTTCCGCCGTGCGCCCGGAACTAGTTCGTGTTTGTTTACGTCGCTTACGACGCTAAACCGCGTAAGACGGAACGACGCATAATATTATTTTTTTTATTTTTATGGGGGCGCGTTCGTAACCACGAAACATCGTAAGTCGAGACCGGTGTAACCAAGGACTTACTGTATATCTAAAGTGGGAATTCGCCAAGCACTTGGCGGAGTCGTTATGTAGCAGGAGAACACGCTGCTGGCTGGTCGTTCATTTACACAGAAATTTGGTCTTTCAACGCAGGGGGTAAAAGGGCTATAATCCTTTCTAAACCAACTTAACATCAGCCGTGAGTTGTTTTTTTCTGTTTTTCTCTTCCAGCTGTAGCGCAAATAAGATGCGATAAGTACGTACTTGTAGTTTATTGACATTTTTCCCACTGAAATATAAAAAAATGTATTGGAACATTATAGAACAAAAGGTCAGATGTAGAATGCACAAACTTTCATTCATGAAACAATACTCTAAATGAAAGTTATGTACAAAATTCTTACACAACAAACGTTGTTGAAAATTCATCTGACAGTGAGAATGAAAACGAAAACGGGGCTATCAAGGTGAAGATAATAAAGTATGCGAATGATTGCCAGTAATTTCCTGTCCTAAGATTTTAGTCGTGTAGAGAGAGAGGACTGTTTTCTTTGTATTCTACTGTACTCTCCTTTGAACACTGATGCCATATACAGAAATTCGAACCTAACAATTTTGTCATTGATAAATATATATATATATATATATATATATATATATATAAATATATATGTGTGTGTTAATGGGGGGATTCCCCCCCCATTATTCATAAGGTAAGCGTGCAACACGAGCGGAAGGCAAACCCACACACAACATTACACTCAGCCTCTCTCTCTCTCTCTCTCTCTCTCTCTCTCTCTCTCTCTCTCTCTCTCTCTAGCACCGACACCCCTCTCCATTATCAACAGGTAATGAAAATGAGAGAGTCGCATCGTAACATTAACGTTTATTAACAACCAACAAATAAACTAAACCAATCAATCAAGTAATCCAGTCTTTACAGACTAACTCAAAAACCCCGAAAATCGTACATTGTCTAGTCACCAAAAAAAGTCTACACCTCTCTGGGAATTTTTGTCCCCCTGCAATCCAGAACCGTCTGTTTCAAAGATACAGAACACATCCCGGTAAGTACACACACAAGTTTAACAGACAGAGGCTAAATATTGGATATCATCACAAAAATGTCAAAACAGATATAAGCCACTTTTTGGCTAAAGTAACTCAAACAACTCGCCCAAACAGCCGCCGGACACTTAAACACTATGTCACAAAAACTCCCCCGGCGAACGCCACGGCATCTTTGCCTGTGACTTGAAGACCCCTCTGTCAAAATCTCCCATAGGCTTGGGTATGACACTCTTTAACAGAAAGAGGCGCACACGCACATACGAACACACAGTTCGTTAGCGCCTCGCTGTTCTAGCTGCATCCAGTTTCACAAAGGCACTTTGAGAAGAGTTAATAAACTCGGTACATGACTTTTCGAACTAAGCATTTGTATCTCACGCCATCCCTAGAAACTCATTGTTCAGCTACTCTCGGATCGTTACCTCTACAATGTTCTCCACATTCCATAGGTCAAAGGGAACACATGGACAATATAGTATTAATCAAAAACCCTAGGCCTACAGATGCTCGGCCACCCCATATGCTAGCCCCCCGCCTAGCAAAATACTAAACACACTGGCCGGCTTAAAATAAAATATACGAAATAATTGCACGTCTCTGGCATTATAAAATAAAGTCTTATCACGCTTTAATTTCCAAATAGCACTAGACGCATTTTCTCATATTTTCTGCATTAGGATTCTTGAATATCCCTCTTTGCTTGTCTGCAACTAGCTGCTCCTGTAGCAGACTGTAGCAATTGTAGGAAGACGGAATGCCTCCCTCATTATAGAAGACTTCTCACGGCTTCTGTAGATCCCCAAAAGACACGCTGTAGAATTCTCTTGATCACCATCATGGAAATTCTTGTAATCACCCTGGACAACATGGCAGCAACCCCGTCTGCACGGCTGGCTGGTGGACGTCTTGCTGGAGTCGGAAACGACTTTTTTGGTGTTAGTATGTCAGTCAAGTCACTGGTCAATCTAAGAAAATTAACCCAGGACATACTACTTCTATCAAACAATGATCTCAAAAAGTCAGAAATACCAAACTGAACGTCTCCCCAATTAACTCCCTTTAATATGATTACTAAATCACAAGTAATCATCACAACTCTCAAAGAAAAAAAAACATCAAGTTCTCCAACTCAATTCTCCAAACTCACACATCAGCACACACACAACTCAGAAATCACAGCAACTCCACGGACTTCTGTACTCACATTTCAAACTCGAATGTGCTCACAAGAGAAAAAAAAAGAAAAAAAAAATCTTAATGAACCCAAGGAAAAAAAAAAGAATCATGTAACACACCCAGACCCAAAAAAATGTTCTCTCAAGCTCTGATATTTGAACAACCCACAAAATCAGTAAAAATCTTCAACTTTAACAGCAAAAACCCCTTTACTGCTCATACAACTAATTACAAAAAGACTTGATGTCAAACTCCCTTTTACGTAAGTAACAACCCTCGAAAAATTACATCTCCCGGTAAAATCAAATCTCCCGTCCAAAAAAAGAAGTTCTACTTAAGCTCAATCCCCCAAAAGTACATCTCAAGGAAAGGAAAAAAAAAAAAAAAAATAAAAAAAAAGGATAATCACAAGTAAGTTTCCCCAATCACAAAAACACATAATATATATAATATGCATAACACCCCGATTTTCCCCAAGCATCCTCCATGTAAAGTATGGAATTTGCCAGAAAGCAAACTCTACCATGCGCTAGTGTGAAATGCTATTGTCAACATTTCAAAGATATTGCGAAAATTATGATCTATCATCATCAGAAGAAAAGAAACAGCACACGGCTCATCACATCGCTTGTCAGCAGAAAAATCGCCTGCGGACGCATGCTCAAACAGAAGCATAAAAATTGTCTAGTCAGACACAAAAGTTTGGAAACTCATGATTCTCAAAAAAAACATCTAACAGACACATTTCACAGAATTAACTCCAGGATATGACTAATGTGTTCAAAGATTTGTCTCAAAGACTTATTCTCTCAACATGACTTTGCCCCAAATTATATTTCTCCAAGAATAACACACTTGTGAACATAAAAAATGCACACATCTCCAAATGACTCGTAATGCCATTCGCCTCTAAATAGTCACGAAATAAAAAAAGAGAACCACAGAAATCTCTTGTCTCAAAAAAAAACTCCCATAACCACAAAAAAAAAAGGTTACCCGCCCAAGATTAATTCCAAACTCCATTGTGAGACACCATATTAATAATAAACACCACTCCGGTTATAAAAAATATTTCCTCCATTTGGTTAATAAACCAACCCCCTTATATTTCTCTCTTAATTCTCCAATAGCCCACATGTCAGTAAAAAAAACACACTCCAAGAATAGAGAATAATCACCTCTATTTCGGCAAATACAAAATATATACCTCTATTTCCCCAATACTCCATGTGGAACAAAACAAGGCTCCAAAATACGTAATATATCTCCAAAAAAATGTGCACTCAAGGCATCTAACTCACACACTCACAAATATTGCCCCATAATCTCCAAATATGTGTCTCCATTTGCAACAAAGATGGCTGCAAATAATTGAACTAAACATAGCTCATATCACATGGCAAATATCAAAAAAAGGCCAAAAATACATCTCCAATATATTATATCTCAAATATAACTCCAAAAAATAATATACCTCCAATTATAACTCTTAATAAATCTCAATATAACTCCAATTCTCCAGAGAATAACTCAATGTTATAGTCAAAAAACTATAAAACTCTATCCATTTAGCATAACGCTAAAAAAGGGCAAAATCGGCAAATAAAACTGTCTAGAAAATTCTAGAAAAAATCACCAAGCCACAACTCATTATAACAGAACTCCAAATTCAAAGTGTCTTAGCCAAGACTTCTCCATATGCACTACGACATAGGCCACTAGAAAACTTAACCAAGTTTCCTATCTCTCACAAAGTTGTCACAAATACAACAAAGGTATTGTGCAAGAAAACTCACAATTTCTCGAACACAAATATCCAGAGAAAAAATGTAGTGCCATTACGTATGCATTCAAAACTAAATTCTCCCATATATTTCTCTATAGCATCAAATAGCTGAAACACACACATTCTCGAACAATGACTCTAAATCACGAACTGAGATAATATTTCACACTAATGGAGAGAAAAATAAACTCAAAATTCACCATGGTAAAGAAAACTTGGTTTGTCAGCGATGGCTAATTTCCAAAAAAGGAGAAAAGAAAAATCAACGGCCTTGTTCACTATTTCCCCTAACACCAGATGTCAAGCAATTATCTGCTGAACTCATAAAAAAAAGGAAAAAAAAATAATGTGTTGTTAGTTCCTCTCAAATTCAAAAAAGGATTTTACCACCCTTGACAGCATTAAAACGCCCACGTATTAGTATATAAAAAATCAGTATCAGAAATATTATCATCACAAAATCACCAAAATTTGCTATCATCAAAATCATCAGTATCAGTACAAAAAAAATATCACCAATGTCAATGCTTGTCCATTCTCCAAAAATTCAGCAAAAAATTCAGCAAGATTCCACACAATTCACCAAGATTCAGTCAGATTCATCAAGATTCAGCAAAACTCATCCCCCATGAATCACTGAAATATTCTCCAAAGTTACAAAAACTCAACAAATAATTAACACAAGACTTCTCCCATTAATTCCTTGTAATAATTATCCATGAATAATTATCTGTAATAATTATCAACTAATCTCCCATGAAATATCTCAAAATCTCTCGTAAAGTATGTCTCCCGTAATGATAATTATACTTAGGCAAACCTCCCGTGACACATCTCAAGTATAATAATTATTAATAATAACAATAATAATAACTCTTCATAGCAACAATTCTCTTGCAAAAATCTCAAGTAAGGGTGAATTCAAATAGCATACACTAGTATTGCTGAATCCTATGACATACAATTTCTCCAGCATACACCATGACATAACACCATTGCCACACAACACAGATACAACACAATCATCGGCATTCAAAGTAATTTCTCCAACACAATAAAAAAAATAATCTGTGTATCCCCCTTATATTTGTGTCTTTCAAGGCACAAGTAAAACACATCCACACAACGCATTTCAATTCTCTCTTTATTTCCTTTTCTCTTCCTCTAAGATAAAGAAAATATCTTTTCTAAAAAAAAAAAAAAAAAAGACTCTACGGGCGTTTCACTTCATCAACTAATCAATCAGCTGATATCTTAGGATCCAATGTCAAGGGCAAACCCATACCCCAACACAAAGAAAAAAAGGAGTTCACCCCCAATGAGAAAAAAAAAGGTTTCTCCCCCCCTGAAGAACAACCCCCTCACGTCAACGCGGACCAGAAACAGCCCGAGGCATTACCACAAAGTAGTACCCCCATCTTCCCCTTGAACAGTGTCTGAGGGACCCCCACCCCCTCCCAAGGTATACAAACTTAGTTAACCCATTCGCGCAATGCCCTAATCTTAGGGATGGCCAGATAAGTACACCCTTGCAATACAATGCGCCTCGCAGAAATGTGCTGAGGCCCGTAAAATTGTGGCCGCTGTGTCGCTAAGCCAAAGTTATGCTTATCTAAGCACAGTTTCACATGCATAAATACATCTTAAACTAAACTCTTATTGTTTTGGAAACAAAGGACGAAATTGGAGCCTATTATAAAACACGTGCTGTCAAAGAAAGAAAACAAAGCACGTCACTATGGGGCAAAGACAAATGAAAAATGTTGGACCTCTTGAACCAATCCAATCAACTCTGGAAATATTTAAACAAAAACCCTCCCTCTCCCTTTGATTGAACAATAGTTTTTAACGATCACCAACTCCCATAAATGGGAACAAAAATAAACTCTAAATTCTCGTTTAAAATGCGGGCAGTGATAATAACAACAACAGCCGCACGGGTATCTCGGAACACTCGTCATTGCACAAGCAAAAGTCATACTGGGTGCGCTCACTGCTTCTAGGCTGACTCGAAAACTATCGCTAAGCCATAACCCCTTTTATTTTCTAACTGGCCACCCATCTCTACATTGGCATTCCTAGGCATAAAGAAAAACTCTTTTATAACACCTTTTTCACCGCCTGCCACCACTGTTAATGGGGGGATTCCCCCCCCCCCCCCCCCCCACCCCCCCCATTATCCATAAGGTAAGCGTGTAACACGAGCAGAAGGCAAACCCACACACAACATTACACACACAGCCTCTCTCTCTCTCTCTCTCTCTCTCTCTCTCTCTCTCTCTCTCTCTCTCTCTCTCTCTCCATTCTAACAGGTAATGAAAATGAGAGAGTCGCATCATAACATTAACGTTTATTAACAACGAATAAATAAACCAATCAGTCAAGTAATACAGTCTTACAGACTAACTCAAAAACCCCGAAATCGTACATTGTCTAGTCACCAAAAAAAGTCTAACCCCTCTGGGAATTCTTTGTCCCCCTGCATTCCAGAACCGTCTGTTTCAAAGATACAGAACACATCCCGGTAAGTACACACACAAGTTTAACAGACAGAGGCTAAATATTGGATATCATCACAAAAATGTCAAACAGATAATAAGCCACTCTTTGGCTAAAGTAACTCAACACTTGCCCAAACAGCCGGACACTTAAACACTATGTCACAAAAACTCCCCCGGCGAACGCCACGGCATCTTTGCCTGTGACTTGAAGACCCTCTGTCAAAATCTCCCATAGGCTTGGGTATGACACACTTTTAACAGAAAGAGGGGCACACGCACATACGAACTCACAGTTCGTTAGCGCCTCGCGGTTCTAGCTGCATCCAGTTTCACAAAGGCACTTTGAGAAGAGTTAATAAACTCAGTACATTGACTTTTCGAACTAAGCA
The DNA here is from genome assembly GCF_015104395.2 of Macrobrachium nipponense. Classification (NCBI taxonomy): domain Eukaryota; kingdom Metazoa; phylum Arthropoda; class Malacostraca; order Decapoda; family Palaemonidae; genus Macrobrachium; species Macrobrachium nipponense. Next base: position 57,271,246 of record NC_061102.1, on the reverse strand, counting down.
TTTTTATCTCACGCCATCCCTAGAAACTCATTGTTCAGCTACTCTCGGGTCGTTACCTCTGCACTGTTCTCCACATTCCATAGGTCAAAGGGAACACATGGACAATATATTATTAATCAAAAACCCTAGGCCTTACACACACACACACACACACACACATATATATATATATATATATATATATATATATATATATATATATTATATATATATATATATATATATATATATATATATGAGTGCTATGTATGTAATTACATTTATAGTGCACACAGAAACACTGTACACAATATGGGTGTCATTAGCTACGTTTCCAAACTTCTTCCCGACTTACAATCTCAATACAGATAATCTGCATCCCACAATTTGGGGATCTTCAATCTGGTCATAAAATCCTACTTATCCCTACCCCGGGCTGTCCAGAAGAAAGAGGCTCCAGGACGAGGCCATCGCTTGAGGAAAAATAAGTTTTTTTATTTTTTTTTCCCCATCTAGTTTCATTTTTTCATCGGTGAATCGGGGCTAGACATTGGGAGTTCATATGATTTATTTAGGTGATTAGAAACTAGACTATCTTCACCCTACCTTTTTATCAAAGCAGTTTACTATACGATTTCAATTCTTCAGATTTCTGTTCATTTTACGTCTTCACTGTTAGATACGCAGAACTTAGTATGGAAAGGTGTGGCGGCGTGTTTCCGCCACATTTTCACGACATTCAAACTTTGGGCAACGTTTTATGAATAAAATCTGGGAAAAGTAGTAGCGTTTAAAACGTACTACATGTCCATGGTCATTTCGGTTTAACTATGATACAGATAACTGGCAAATACAGAAATTTGTACGGCAGCACCATAGTTTATATTGAATGAAATGATTGGTGGTTGTTGTTTACAGCTCCAGTTACTTCCCACCCATGACGAATTTGATGCGCTTGGTATTTTTGTCTGGAATTATAACTAATCCTTTTGAAAGATTCCAGTTCCTTCTATTATTGACGATGGTCAGTTCAGAAATCCCTTGTCGACGGTTAAAATTCACGGGGAAAGTAAAATTCGTTTGCCTGTACAAAAGAGAGCTGACTAAATCCGCCATTGCCCATGAAACAAGGAATTGGAATCGGTCAAAAGGACTAGGGATAATCGGAGGCACCATTCTCATACTAATGTTCGAGTGGTTCCACCCACCAAACTCGATGCAGGTGGAAGGAAAGGAGAGATGAAAACAACAACTGATCATTACCTTGGACATGCCTCTCTCTCTCTCTCTCTCTCTCTCTCTCTCTCTCTCTCTCTCTCTCTCTCTCTCTCTCTCTCTCTCTCTCTCTCTCTCTCTCTCTCTCTCTCTGAATATATATACCTACATATATATATATATATCTATCTATCTATCTATCTATCTATCTATCTCATTTATATATATATATATATATATATTATATATATATATATTTTAGGGCTGTTCGCCTTGTATAATAAGGTGCCCTATGAGGTAATGTTAGACTTGCGATAATCTTACGCTAAGTCGGTTGGTATTGCACATCCATCTTCAATGGAGTGTATTTGGGTTTGTAGATCACTTACGAAGTCGGGATTATCTTCTTGTTTATGACGACGATGTGTTAAACTCATGGTGAGGAGGTTCTTGTAGAAAACACGAAGTATAAAAATATATATATTCTTCTGAAGTTTTACATGCTGAAGATCAGATATGATTGTACAAGTCTTCTAATAACGATAGCTTGATCGCGTCTGCCAATGATGATGGCTACTTCTGTTCTCCCTACATGATTAAGCTTAGGTAAAGAGATACAGGTCTTCTAATGACGATAGCTAACTCTGTTCTCCTTTACTACCATCTCGGTTACCAGTCATAAAGGAACAGACAGTAGTTCGAACATATGAACATACATACAATGACATAGTTACATACGAACACACAATCAAAATGAGACACGCTACAGATCACGTAGGCCGTTTGAATTATAGGTCGCGGTAGTTGTCTCAAGCAGGGAGCTTGGACTAAGGTTTATAAACAAATGAATGACTACAGGTGATGGCATGTTATCTTAGCCTACATACTTATGTATACATCATCTTTAGCGTCTCTAGTCTGATCACATTCCTGCAAGCAATCTGGTGACCTCTAGTTTAGTCTTTTATATATATGGACTAACATTCCATATTTTTTATTATGTAAACACTTACATTAGCTCGTCAGCTACCAAAACCAACTACTGAATATTACAAACTTGACTTGCATTTGACTTATAGGAGTGTGATACAGACACTATGTGAATATATATATATATATAAGTAAGGAAAAATTCATTGTGTACATGAATTGATTCAAGTAATAAAATATAAAACAATGATATTGGTAAATAATAGTGATCACGTGATATATAATGATACAGTTTTTCACTTCATTTCATTAAGATACATATGCTACAGAAAATACTAATGTACTCTGACAATTGCATAGAATGAAGATCAACATGATAAAAAATCATATTTTAACTGATAAAAAATTTCATATATGAATGATATTAATTATTATGCTGATTGATTCGTTGATTTTTATGCTAAATGTTATATATCTGATTCATTAATCAATATACTAACTCATATATAACTGCAGATATTGGTAAGATAAAAGGTAACAGATTGATTATAGGCTACCTGATTTGTTTATACACTATGTATATGGATTCATATAATTATGATTAATATATGTGCACTTAAAATAGATTCTTATTGCGTACACGCAAAGATATATTTCGATTCTGTTAATTATGATCATTTGTATATAGATTCCTAGTGCGTACACGCAAAAAATATATTTCGATTCTGTTATTTATGATCAGTATATATAGGATACATGATCTAATAGGTATGACCGAGGTTATACTACCACACATTTAACTAGCGTTCGAACAACTTTCGTCCATTACACAGTTCCAGACAACCACCTATAGCCAAATGAAAACGGCCACTTTCACAGGGTTAAAACAAGGGGAAAATTTGCCTGGGCGGGTCCAACGTTCTATTTTGCGCTCATACTTATTCTCTGCATCTTAAGCTACACGATTACGTCGATGAATAAAAAAAACATCCCCAGCACGAGTCCTTCGCCAGCAAGTAGAGTTGAATATCCTTCGGGTCGTAATTGTCGGAAGTATGTCCCTTTGTAGTCGATTTCACAGCCGCGGAGCGTTCCGCATTTAAAACGAGATTAAGAACGGACGGGATACGGTGTCGGTCGAAGAAGTCCATGATGGTGCTTATTCCTTTCACATTGTAGGCGGTTGTTACTCGACTGCTGTTGTCCGCAGCGACGAACCATTTTTTTTTTTTTTTTTTTTGAAGTTGCGATGTGAAACTCTCGTACTGCAGGATACTGTGACAGGTTCCATTAATCAGCCTACAAGTGAAATTATACTTGTCACAAGGGCAAAGTAAATTCAGACGACATCCAAATACAGGGGAGGGGAGAGAGAGCCATTTAGACCAGACTTAACCCACATGAATTCGCTGATACAGGCGGCCCGCGGTTAACGGCGCAATCACTCAACGGCGAATCGGTTTTACGGCGATCGTCAAAATATTCATAAAAAAAATAAATGGCATTTTAAAGGTATATTTACGGCACAAATTTCAGTAACAGCGCCGCTAGCGCCGTTGTCTAACGAGTTCATACATATGTAGAAATGCCGTTCAGACCATAAAGGTTATGCAAATTATATTAACAAATTTTATGGAGAGTATTACGTAGGTATTAGGGTAAAATATATGCCTCTGACGCTGTTCTATGCCGAAAATATCGAGTTACATAAGTGCAAATTTAGCTATGGATGTGTCGATTCATAATTGTTCATGCTTTTGTTTAAAATGTGTGTGAAAATGTATTATGTGAAAGGCATTTTTATTTTTGTACAGAAATATGATACAAAGGCAGCTTTTGAAAACTGCCCTTCACGATACCGAATACGACGTTTTTTTTTCATGTTCTTTCTTGTAAGCCGCCGCCTGCCGCTCTTCCGAAAATACGATTTAAAAAAAGTGCAAATTAGCGATCGATGTCGATTTTATAAATGTTTATGCTTATATGTTTAAAATGTGTATGAAAATGTATTACGAATAGGGTATTTTTATTTCTGTGCAGAAATATGATAAAAAAGGCAGCTTTTGAAACTCCCCTTCAAGTTATCGACTACGATGTGTTTTTCAAGTTCGTTCTTGTATGCCGCCGCTGCATACAAGAACGAACTTGAAAAACACATCGTAGTCGATAACTTGAAGGGGAGTTTCAAAAGCTGCCTTTTTATCATATTTCTGCACAGAAATAAAAAATACCCTATTCGTAATACATTTTCATACACATTTTAAACATAAAAGCATAAACATTTATAAAATCGACACATCGATCGCTAATTGCACTTTTTTGCCGCCGTCTACCGCTCTTCCAAAAAATATCGAGTTGTTGTTGTTGAAAAAAAAGAAAAAAAAAAAAAAAAAAAGTGCAAATTTAGCCATCGAGTGTCGATTTTTCAAATGTTTATGCTTTTAATGTTAAAAATGTGTATGAAAATATATAGCGTAAAGGTATTTCATTTTTGTACAGAATAAGATACAAATTAAGGCAGCCTTTGTAACTACGCTCCACGTTGTCAGGGATGGTTTTTCATGTTCGTCTTGTCCGCCAGTTTCCGAAAAATGCATTGTGTTATTATTAATTATGCATCTTTTCCTCTTTTCCATAAATCCTTTAAAAAGTATACATTATTTCACTGTATCCAAGAATATTGTATGTATTCGCATATATTGTATTTTAAAATACTACGGCAAACCTAAGCCCGTATTCCGCGGAGCGGCCAATGTTGTGGTTTTGAAATCAGCTGATGAATAAGAGTCTGTTTCACCATAACGCAATTCTGAGCGAATGCTCTTGCTTCTAGTTAGCATAAAACGAATATCTAGATACTTGACTTATATGAGGACAGTTATTTTTCCTTATACAGCGTGTTTTTAGGTGGAAATATTTATTGAATATGTCTTGTTGTGAATGTGAAACTACTATTTTTTTCGTTAACAGATTACGTTGGCGCATGTTTATTGCGTAAAAAATTACGTGATTCCGTTCGCAATACGTAATCCTTTATATCATCGTAATACGAACTTTACGTTATTTATCTTATATTGGCGTGAAACCAACAGTAAAATGTGTTCTTTCAAGCACAGTAGTTTTGATTAAAATGATTTTATCCCAATGTTTTTATCTATGGTTGTGTGTGACGGCAGACGTTTACTGCAGTTTTATCCTTGTTGCCGATGTACGATAATAGTCATTAGCAGCTGAACAGTTTTCTCAGCTTCAATCATAATTAGGTTTAAAATTTAACGGTATATTTCCCGATTGATCTTTAATCTATATTGATCTCTGATCTATAGCGAATAAAGTTATTACATTAAGATATCTCAGTTCTATTCTATACATAACGCCATTTATAACAAATACGGTAATGTTGCACTGTAGTACAATGATCGAAATACAAGCCAAACAGATGTGATCCAGTTCGGTTGGTACTTTGAAAAAAAAAGTCTTTTCTCGTTCGGTTGTTCATGGTTGTACACGTTCACGCAACGAGTATAACGTTAAAACCATACTTCATCATTTCTTCTTTTGCTGTATTGAACTTATGTAACTAGAAGATGGATAAAGTTAGGCCATTGTAATTTGATCTCTCATAAAATCGAACTATCGTAAGACTAATGATCGTAACCTGAACACTACAGCTACCTGTACACTGTATAAACTTTTATATCTTTACATACTCTAGACACCCACATGTACTGTACAGTAAATTCTATGGTACTATACTGCATAAATATAATTTTACTTATTGCGCCGTTGTGGGATTACGGCCCCTTTGACTGGTCTGAGTTTCGAAAAAAGAAGGTGTGCGGCGGCCGTAGGCTTTAAAATCGCTCAGCAGTCGAAAATCGCTTGGCGTCGGTGGCCAGGAACGGAACCCCTGCCGCTAACCGAGGGCCGCCTGTATTTTGGAATTCAAAAGAGTCAGCTGTACAAACTTTTATCCATGGCATTAACAATGAGTGAACCTATCCAGGTCTATGCGACTGTAAAAATATCCATAATTATAAAAAATAAACAGATATCAATACGAATCCCAAAGAAAATTCGATATAACTGGTAGTAAGTTACTAGACAAAGAAGTGGAAAACGGAGCTATTTGTAAGATTGCCAGGCAACATAAGAGTCAAAAAGAAGATTAATCATGATTCTGTATTTCTCTATGCTAACTGAAATTAAGTTGTGATAAAATCTGATCCTATGTGCCCCTAACAAAAGTTTCATATTCAATTTTCTCGCGCGCATCCTCTGGGGGTTAATTTTTAAAAACTTTATTTATAGGCAGGCGATGCAACGAAAGAACCCACTATGTAACTAATTTCTAAATAAACTTTGAGTTTTTCCAGAAAA